>NW_027315590.1:0-32669 GCF_039878825.1 Excalfactoria chinensis
CTGCTGGGCACGATGACTGCAAGCCTCCACCCCAGGCGGGTTCTTTCTGTCCCCCAAAGGTTGGTGGTGGCGGACGGGGGTGGTGGGGGACGGGGTGGTGGCGTTGCTGCCCGGTGGGGCTGGGAGCTGCTGGACCTGTCGCTCATGTGCTCATCAGCCATTGTTTCAGTGCTGGATGATGACTGCAAGCCTCCACCCTGGGCAGGTTCCTTCCGTCCGCTGAAGGATGGCGGAGGAGGACGGGGGTGGCGGTGTTGATGCCCGTTGGAACTGGGGGCTGCTGGGTCTTTCAGAGATCCCCCGGTCCAAGGAGTCAGGCTGTTCGTCTGACTCTAAGCTGTAGCTGCCAGTATCAGCTCGGGCTTCCTCATCTTCAGAGAGTTGCCTGTGGAGAGAGGAACATGCTGAGGGCACAGGAGGAGAGCCCCTGCTCTGCTTCTTCACAGCACATGTCAAAGAGCCACCCTCAGCTCCCAGCCTGTCTTGGGCCCAGCAGTAAGAATGGGCTGAAGCCAGTTAAAATATCTAACAACATAAATCACAGACCACGTGAGCCAACAACTAACTCGTGTCTTTACACTGCTTTAACTAGAAATGCCTCCTGGCTCACAGCAGCCCTACAGTAAAGAGTTGGGCAGGGTGGGGGTGAGGGTAAAGAACAACTCACTGCTTTCTGTTCCTGAACCACAAAGAAAAAGACAGCACAGAAACGTCGCTAGCGATAGGGAAACTGAGACAGCTACAGCAACTTCCACGCGGTACATCGGTGCACTTTTAACTTGCTTGTTGTTTGCACGTCCTTCACCATCCACACCTGGAGGAACAGTGTGGTCATTGCTGTGTCTTACGTCCTAATGGCAATCTCACAGAAGGTCTGACGTTGCTACACAATTCTTTTTCATTTTGTTGGCCTCCTGGGACAAGTGAAAATCCTCAGGCTGCAATGCTTCCCTGATTCCAGGGGAAGCAAAGGGAACTCCCAAAGGCACTGCACATCGAGGCACTCTGGAGCCTCTATTTTGCCTCTCAGCTTTGGTTACGCTCTGGCTCTGCCATGGTCCAGGAAGATCTGGACCACTGATTTGCTCCTTCTTCTCCATCATGCTCTAAGCTTTCTTTTGCACTGACCTACCCTCGCCTTGTGAGGCTGGGTAGTGCTGCTGCAGGCAGGCACACCGTGACCCTTTGGGACACGTTGCCTGACTAAACAAAACTCATTAGAGCAGAAGGAGAGCACGTGGATCTGTTTAATCAGTTGCTGCTATGAGTGACATGGACAAGAACCACTGCTGTGTCAGGCAGGGAGTGCTGCCCTGAGCTCTCCACTCCTCGAGGGCCTCTCAGCAGGCACCTGAACCTGCCTCTTCTCTTTTCCTTCCCCAGATCGTTGCTTACCTGGATTCCTCTGAAAAAGATCATCGATCCAGTTGTGGTGGGCTTCCTGGGACTCTGAGAGCACTGTGAAGAATGAGAGAAAGGCAGAGGCTCAGCACAGTGCAGGCACAGAGGAAGCAGAAGGACAAGAAGCTCCCTCTATGCCACTGTCCTGTCTGTGAGTCAGCGCATCTCTCTGGACCTCACTTTGCAGGAGGGACCCCGCTCCGGGCTGCTGGTGTGCCTGGAGCCTCAAGGGAGGCACAGCAAGCTCTGGAATGCAGGGACTGTGTGAGGGAGGTACACTGAAGGGTTCTATTTCCTCTCATCTCTGCTGAATGTGGTTTTGGTGGCCTTGTTCCCAAAAGGACAAAGTTCCTAAGTCCCTGGGAACTGAGTGTCGTGGGAGGGAAGCAATCTCTAACCATGGCCATGGAGCTGTATGAGCAGCCCTTACCTGAAGCGCCATCTGCGTTTGTGGCCTCTCTTTCTCTCAGAGGGACGGGCAGTGTGCGATGGCTGCCTTGCTCAAATGTGTCCCTATACGCAGGCTCTCCATTGGTCTCTTTAGAAAGGAGGTAAGAGAGTAGGACTGTAAGTAACTGGCAGTTCAGACACGGGCATCACAACAGCAAGGCTCTTTCCTGCTGTGCACACTACAGTTGCTCCATGTATATATCTAGAAACTCGGCTTCCCAAGTCTTTCAGTGAACAGACAGAAATACACCCACCGTGTGCTGCCCTCTCCTTCATGATTTTCTGTAGCATATGGGACAGCTTCTGCGGATAGCTTCTTCTTCCCAACACCTCTTTCTGTCTCTCAATACCTTAACAGAAAGTATTGAGATAAATTTCAGACAAACAAGGTATTGAACTGAGTGGTCTTTTCATCAAAGTCAATTAAGACAGCAGCCACTCCTGGGATGCCCGTGGGGCTCCAGCACAGGAGGCAGCCAAGTATTTGGCACGGCCTTCCCTGGAGGCACTTGAGCACCCAAAGAATGAGAACTTTCCATCACACACTGCAACCTACAGAACTGCGTAACAGAATCCCTGAAGAGCAGATGGTTCCAGGGGGTCATGCAAGGACAGGCACACGCACACAGGTGTGTGTTCTCACTCACACCTGCAAACATGTCTGGCTGACATTAGGGCTGTGAGCTGGCATCTCTCAAAGCAAAAACTCCTGTCATACCTGTATGAGTTGCTGGGGCTTCTATCCCAGAGCTCAGCTGGGAATCTGGATCCCATCCATCTCTACCCACACCTGTCAACAAACGCAAACAGAGCAGCTCCTGTCAGATGTGGCCAGATGGTTGTTTAACCTGGAATGACAGCACTGCTGCACAGCTCTCTCCCTACTACACTGCAGCATCTGGCTAATAGTTGCTGGGTGCCTGCAGCGGCACCACACCAGTCCAAAAAGGAACCGTGTGTGGAACTGTTTGGAGAAAGGAAGGGGGTGGAAGGAGAAGGGGAAGATCTAAAGGCCCTTTCCTGTGAGATTGCCTTGAGGCCAATGGACCAGATTACACTGAGGCTTTGGCAAGGCAGTGCTTATGGGCACAGGTATAATCAAGCAGTGATGAAAAACATTCCCATTGTGTGTTGTGATCTCTTCCTTAGGGACCTGCAGTGACTGCAAGGGGCACAGGTGACAACGTGGCACCCGGACCTGGGTTGGAAGTTGCAGAGGGGCCAGGTGTGCAGCTGACTGGCACTCAGCAGCTTTGCAGATACTCTCTCCAGGCCACGTGAAACAATCCTCAGAGACAGCATGGAAGAACATTTGGGTTTTCTTACTGAGGAGATCTCTGATGTATGGAGACAAAGCCAACAGGAGAGCTTCCACTGCACATTGGGGCCTGGTTTTTCTGCAGCGACCTGCAGCAGGTTGGGGAATGATATGGCCCAAACAGCAAAGGCAAAGGTTCTCTCCTCCAAAGAGTGGCAAGAGCTGCCTTCCCACTGAAATGTGACAACTCTCCAAGTAAAGGACTACTCACAGCTGATCTGTGTACGGCCTTTAAGGCACAGAGAGACTTGAAAGACCTTTGGAGGTTCTTAAGTACCTGAATAAACTATCACAGCACTCATTTTTCTGCCTTCAAGGAAACAGACACAACTTACCTCTGGGTTTCTCCTGAGGCACAAAATCAGTATCCACCCAATCATCTGGGTAAGGAGCTCCAACATCATCATCTAAAATCAAGAACAGATGAGAGATGTTCCATTGCATGTTGCAGTCCCAATACAGTCCTTAGTGACTGGGGACTGGTCAGGTAATGGGATGGGAGACTCAGGCCATGATTGCCAAAGCTACAGAATGTCCAGGGTGGCTTGGAGCGTGGCACTCAGCAGCTTTTCAAATTGACTCTCCAGGCCACTTGCAACACACTTCTGGGACCGCATGGAAGGGTACACAACCCGTCAGGGTTTTCTTATGGGGTGATCCCTGCTGGATCTCCCACTAAAGCACCAGAGAAAACGATGCCTGTTTCTTCCTCTGGGCTCCAGCTGGGGGTCTCTGTTGGGAACTGGGATTTGCCTGTGGGAGCACCAGGAAGCTGGAGCAGTAATGCTCACGCTTTTCCCAGCACGCTTCTTCTGAGCTCTCACATAGGACCTCTCCAGGGTGAAGGCCAGGCTCAGTCAGCCCTGGGGGAAGCGGTGTTTCCACAACCCACATCCTGCTCCTGGGGTGCTGCCTGTCCCCCTTCCCAACAAACCCCCGTGGAAAGGCAGCCCCGGGGCAGCGTGGCACAGACCCCCAAGGCAGAACAACCTGGACCTCTCACCCGTGGTGCTGCTTGGTCCCATCTCTGCCCACCCACCTGCTGCTGGAGCTCGCCCCGGTGCAGCACAAGTCTCCTGGGAACACATGGCCATCAGTAAGAGGAGGAGAGCAAGGTGGGCGGGGGGCATGGCCATGCTGCCACCACTGCTACAGCCACAGCAAGTGCCAGCATGGAACACCTGGGGTGCACATTGAGCACTGTGACCTCACGGAACACGGTGGGCATTATAACATCCCCCCATGATGCAATCTGTTCCACCACCGGGGCCAGGTTCCCCCTGGGCTTGTGAGCACTGTTGTGGTGGGTGAGGACTTGCACTCATCTAAAGCAGCAGGAGACCACAGCTGAAGTTTTCACACTTACATCATGGAAACAGAACCATGGAAAGGCTTGTGTGGGAAGAAATGTTAGAGACCCAGAGATGCTGTCAAAGGATAAAGAAAATCACTTTAATGTTTTTATTGCTTCATACAAATCAGGAGGTTTAGTTTTGACTTTCAGTGGCACCAAGGAAGCCGTTTCTTCAGTGATGTTATATTTGTTATCACAATCTCTAACAAAAATGGCAAATTGAGCCATATGTGTAGCATAAATAGTTCAATTGATTGCCAGAGCATTTTGATGGGTTGACTGCTAGATCAGCCTGACTGCCTGGCTCTAGTTTGTTGAGACAGAATGATTTTAGGAAAATCCATTTGTTTTTTTTCAGGACAAATTATATCGGCCATGCCAGCTTGGATCAAAAGATGTCACAAACTCAATTCTGGAGTGTGAGTGTGTCACAGTTTCTGTTAGGATACATCATTAACTCTATTTTGGAGTGTGAGAACGTCATAGATTGGGCCAAAATAGAGGCATAAACCCAACTTCTGAGAGTGATAACTTCACAACTCATGTCAAAATAAAATAAATCCAAATAAAATAAAAAAATCCAATTTTGGAGTGTGAGAATGTCACAATTTGGGTCAAAACATGTCACAAATGCAATTCTTGTTGTGTGAAGGCCACAGTTTGGGTCCAAACATATCATTAATCCTATTTCAGAGAATGAGAATGTCACAGTTTGGGTCAAAATACGTCATAAACCTGATTTCTGAGAGGGAGAATGTCACAGTTTCATTCATAATATGTGTATAAACCCAGTTTTGCAGTGTGCGATGGCCACAATTTTGATCAAAATATGTCATAAGCCCAATTTTGGAGTGTGAGAACGTCACAGTTATGGTCAAAATACATCATGAATCCTATTTCAGAGCACGAGAACGTCGCAGTTACTTTTATTCTCCCCAGGGTCTGCAGGCCTTTTTCCACTTGCGCACTGCACTCGCTTGTCCAATGCACGACACAAAGCCCAAGTGAAACACCTGCTTGCAAAACAAGTCTTTGCCAAATCAAGATAAACAACCAAGGTCAGCTCTCTCTACCAAGCAAGTTATTTGTGACTACAGCCACAAATAGCAGTTCCATTTAAACTATGGCCAGGCTGAGGGAGATGGGCTTGTTCAGATTTGTCCTGGTTTTATGATTTTTGGTTACTGGTATTTCACATCATAACATCACATAATGCGCTGGGAGTTGAAGTGTTAATGCTCCAGTTCTGGGTACCTGTCTGGAAGAGAAGAACTGCATTCCCCGGGGGGCTCTGCGGCCAGAGAGGAGATAGAACTCCTGGCATGGTCATCTGATCAGGTTCTTCTCTTTGTCACTCTTCTCCTTTGCCTCTCCTCGCTGCTGCCTGCCCCGACTGCGCTCATCACTTCAGTATTATCATAAGGCATGCAGCTTTCAGATACTCTCTCATTATATTTATTAGCTTCCTGCATTTCCAAGCAGGCAGCTCCTCCACTGGTGCAGGCAGACTGGCTCTGCTGGGATCTAAAGAAGAGGCAGATTTTACAAGTCATTCCTCCAAGACCATTACCCCAGGTCTGAATTTTTGCAGCCCAAAGCTGTCAAACTGGGCTCTGGAGACTTCCACAGTGAGCAATCAGCGATGCCACTGACGAAATTCTCCTGGATGATCAAGGACACAGCAGTCCCATCTAAACAAGAGAGCAGAAACTGACATCTAGAGATTGTGTCCCTGGGGTTGGGGTAGAACAATCCAGGCTCCTTCTTTGCTGCCAGCCGCTTCCGACAGCTTTTACAGGAGAAGAGCACATTTGATGCAGAAGAAGGGAGTTACCTAGCAACCTGTTTGCCAGTGGGCTATGAGAGGAAATGAACTGATGAGAAGAATTGTAGACAATGGGTTTCTGTGTATCTGTGTATCCCCAGATCCGACTGTGCATGCAGAATATGAAAGGCAGAGACTGGAAGCTCATTTGCATACCAGAAGCATAAATTATCATCAACTTTAGCAGATATTAACATGGGATCATAGAATTGCAGGGTTGGAAAGGACGTACAAGGCCATCTATCCAACCATCATCCCATCACCATTACTACTACACTGAGCTACCGAACCATATCTCATAGCACCTCATTGCAACGCCTCGAACACTAGCAGGGACAGTAACCCCACTACCTCCCTGGGCAGAACATTCCAGTGCCTGACCACTCCTTGAAAGCAAAAGATTTTCCTTATATTTAATCTAAATCTTCCCTGGCACTTGTGGCTGTTTCCTTGGGTCCTATTTGTTGCCTGGGAGAAGAGACCAAACCCCTCCTCATCGCAACCTCCCTTATAGAATAGTCTTCTCTGACTCCTCTTCTCCACACTGACCCATCTCAGATCCCTCAGCCACTCCTCATCAGATCCCATTGTGCTCCAGGTAGGGGTGTTTTGGCCCAAGTTCAGTGCTTGACTTGTTGGTCTTATCCCAACACTTCATCCCAAGGGTTTCTCATTCTCTTTTACTGCAATAGCAAAACTGAGTTGCAGTTGGGTTTTCACCTTCCTAACTTCCACCCTGCGCATCTCAGTAAATTCTTGGTAGTCTCCCCAAGCAGCTGTTCCTTCTTCCAGAGGACACAGACTCTCTTTTTCTCCTGCAGTCCTAACAAAAGTTCCTGGATCACCCACACCAGTCTCCTTCCCCTCCAGTTCACCTTATGGCACTCAGGAACAACCTTTAAGATTTCCATCTTGCAGAGTACTGAAATGCTTTTACAGCTGCTGTTGGCTGCTTTGTTTGTGGCCGTAACTCCTGAGGAGTGTAGCAGTGCTGTGAGGAAACAGGAATGTTGCACCCCGTGAAGGATCCTCCGAAATCAGTGACCTTGGGCAGGTGCTGGAGAGGAGTTGCAGGGTGGTAGCACAATGGACTGAGCCTCTGATAAAGTGACTGCTGTTACAGAGTGAGCAGTGACAGCAGATGTACGAGGTTTACAGCACTGTCTCTCTCTGCTTTCAGATTCTCAGGCCAGCCCACAGAGCAAAATGAAATGCAGAAGGAAGAAAATGTGCTAATAGTTCTTGCTTAGTTCTAATTTCAAAGCAAATTATTGCCTGCTAGTCAGAGCAGGATGGTGCCTGCTGTCTTGTAAACCTTATGCAGAAGCACTGGCGCTTTTGCATCATGTATTCCCACCCCCGTCCCCTGCCTGAGACGGGCTGTAGGGCACCCACAGCCTCTGGGCAGCCTGGGCCAGGGCCTCACTGCCCCTGGGGGAGGAATTTCATCTACGCATCAACCTCAGTTTCCACTCTTAGAGTTTAAAGCCATTCCCACTCGTATTATCACTGTCTGCCAATGCCAAGTAACATGCAAGGTCTGGTAGTGGATCAGGTAATGACATGACAACAGTACATAGACAACTGTGGTGTTACTATTTATTTATTGGTAGTGTTAAGCATGGAAAAGTCTGGTTGATGACATCAGTTGTTCTGTGGATGTCAAATGGTGCCCCAAAACCCACACACTGGGGGTGCTCCCACCTCCTGATGGATGGCGGAGGAGTGAGAGAGCAGAGGTGGTGCTGGGGTGGGCTGGGGGCTGCTGGGCCTGGTGTGTTTCACCCTGGCAGTGGTTTTCTAGGAGTCTGATGGCCCTCAGCTGATACCCTGGGCAGGCCGCTCCCACCTCCTAAAGGATGGGGAGGGCAGTGGGGGAGGGGAGGGGGGGCCGGGGTTGGCCAGGCCTGCCATGCTGGGGGGTCCACTGCCGTCCCTTGATGGATGATGGAGAGGAGGGCAGAGGTGGTGCTGGGGGAGGCTGGGGGCTGCTGGGCCTTGTCTGTTTCCCCCTGGCAGTGCCTTTCCGGGTGTATGATGGCCCTGAGCTGATACCCTGGGGGGGCCGCTCCCACCTTCTAAAGGATGGGGAGGGCAGTGGGGGAGGGGAGGGGGGCCAGGAGCGGCCAAGCCTGTCATGCTGGGGGGTCCGCTGCTGTCTCTTGACAGATGATGGAGAGGAGGGCAGAGGTGGTGCTGGGGGAGGCTGGGGGCTGCTGGGCCTGGTCTGTTTCCCCCTGGCAGCTGCTTTCTGAGTGTCTAATGGCCCTGAGCTGACACCCTGGGGGGGCCGCTCCCACTGTCTAAAGGCTGATGGACGGGAGGGGGGAGAGCAATTTGGGAGGGGAGGGGGGGCCGGGGTTGGCCAGGTCTGTCATGCTGGGGGGCCCACTGCTGTCTCTTGGGGGATGATGGAGGGGAGGGCAGAGGTGGTGCTGGGGGAGGCTGGGGGCTGCTGGGCCTGGTCTGTTTCCCCCTGGCAGTTGCTTTCTGAGTGTCTAATGGCCCTGAGCTGACACCCTGGGGGGGCCGCTCCCACTGTCTAAAGGCTGATGGACGGGAGGGGGAGAGCAATTTGGGAGGGGAGGGGGACCGGGGGCGACCAGGTCTGTCATGCTGGGGGGCCCGCTTCTGTCTCTTGGGGGATGATGGAGAGGAGGGCAGAGGTGGTGCTGGGGTAGGCTGGGGGCTGCTGGGCCTGGTCTGTTTTCCCCTGGCAGCTGCTTTCTGGGTGTCTGATGGCCCTGAGCTGACACCCTGGGGGGGCCGCTCCCACCTCCTAAAGGCTGATGGACGGGAGGGGGAGAGCAATTTGGGAGGGGAGGGGGGCCGGGGGCGGCCAGGTCTGTCATGCTGGGGGGCCCACTGCTGTCTCTTGGGGGATGATGGAGGGGAGGGCAGAGGTGGTGCTGGGGGAGGCTGGGGGCTGCTGGGCCTGGTCTGTTTCCCCCTTGCAGTGGTTTTCCGGGTATCTGATGGCCCTGAGCTGACACCCTGGGGGGAACGCTCCCGCCCCCTTAAGGATGGTGGTGGGGGACGGGGTGGTGGGGGACGGGGGGGTGGAGTCGATATTCGTTGGGTCCGGGGGCTGCTGGATCTGTTGCTCATCTGCCCATCAGCTGTTGTATCACTGCTGGACGATGACTGCAAGCCTCCACCCCAGGCGGGTTCTTTCTGTCCCCCAAAGGTTGGTGGTGGCGGACGGGGTGGTGGGGGACGGGGTGGTGGCGTTGCTGCCCGGTGGGGCTGGGAGCTGCTGGACCTGTCGCTCATGTGCTCATCAGCCATTGTTTCAGTGCTGGATGATGACTGCAAGCCTCCACCCTGGGCAGGTTCCTTCCGTCCGCTGAAGGATGGCGGAGGAGGACGGGGTGGCGGTGTTGATGCCCGTTGGAACTGGGGGCTGCTGGGTCTTTCAGAGATCCCCCGGTCCAAGGAGTCAGGCTGTTCGTCTGACTCTAAGCTGTAGCTGCCAGTATCAGCTCGGGCTTCCTCATCTTCAGAGAGTTGCCTGTGGAGAGAGGAACATGCTGAGGGCACAGGAGGAGAGCCCCTGCTCTGCTTCTTCACAGCACATGTCAAAGAGCCACCCTCAGCTCCCAGCCTGTCTTGGGCCCAGCAGTAAGAATGGGCTGAAGCCAGTTAAAATATCTAACAACATAAATCACAGACCACGTGAGCCAACAACTAACTCGTGTCTTTACACTGCTTTAACTAGAAATGCCTCCTGGCTCACAGCAGCCCTACAGTAAAGAGTTGGGCAGGGTGGGAGTGAGGGTAAAGAACAACTCACTGCTTTCTGTTCCTGAACCACCAAAGAAAAAGACAGCACAGAAACGTCGCTAGCGATAGGGAAACTGAGACAGCTACAGCAACTTCCACGCGGTACATCGGTGCACTTTTAACTTGCTTGTTGTTTGCACGTCCTTCACCATCCACACCTGGAGGAACAGTGTGGTCATTGCTGTGTCTTACGTCCTAATGGCAATCTCACAGAAGGTCTGACGTTGCTACACAATTCTTTTTCATTTTGTTGGCCTCCTGGGACAAGTGAAAATCCTCAGGCTGCAATGCTTCCCTGATTCCAGGGGAAGCAAAGGGAACTCCCAAAGGCACTGCACATCGAGGCACTCTGGAGCCTCTATTTTGCCTCTCAGCTTTGGTTACGCTCTGGCTCTGCCATGGTCCAGGAAGATCTGGACCACTGATTTGCTCCTTCTTCTCCATCATGCTCTAAGCTTTCTTTTGCACTGACCTACCCTCGCCTTGTGAGGCTGGGTAGTGCTGCTGCAGGCAGGCACACCGTGACCCTTTGGGACACGTTGCCTGACTAAACAAAACTCATTAGAGCAGAAGGAGAGCACGTGGATCTGTTTAATCAGTTGCTGCTATGAGTGACATGGACAAGAACCACTGCTGTGTCAGGCAGGGAGTGCTGCCCTGAGCTCTCCACTCCTCGAGGGCCTCTCAGCAGGCACCTGAACCTGCCTCTTCTCTTTTCCTTCCCCAGATCGTTGCTTACCTGGATTCCTCTGAAAAAGATCATCGATCCAGTTGTGGTGGGCTTCCTGGGACTCTGAGAGCACTGTGAAGAATGAGAGAAAGGCAGAGGCTCAGCACAGTGCAGGCACAGAGGAGGCAGAAGGACAAGAAGCTCCCTCTATGCCACTGTCCTGTCTGTGAGTCAGCGCATCTCTCTGGACCTCACTTTGCAGGAGGGACCCCGCTCCGGGCTGCTGGTGTGCCTGGAGCCTCAAGGGAGGCACAGCAAGCTCTGGAATGCAGGGACTGTGTGAGGGAGGTACACTGAAGGGTTCTATTTCCTCTCATCTCTGCTGAATGTGGTTTTGGTGGCCTTGTTCCCAAAAGGACAAAGTTCCTAAGTCCCTGGGAACTGAGTGTCGTGGGAGGGAAGCAATCTCTAACCATGGCCATGGAGCTGTATGAGCAGCCCTTACCTGAAGCGCCATCTGCGTTTGTGGCCTCTCTTTCTCTCAGAGGGACAGGCAGTGTGCGATGGCTGCCTTGCTCAAATGTGTCCCTATACGCAGGCTCTCCATTGGTCTCTTTAGAAAGGAGGTAAGAGAGTAGGACTGTAAGTAACTGGCAGTTCAGACACGGGCATCACAACAGCAAGGCTCTTTCCTGCTGTGCACACTACAGTTGCTCCATGTATATATCTAGAAACTCGGCTTCCCAAGTCTTTCAGTGAACAGACAGAAATACACCCACCGTGTGCTGCCCTCTCCTTCATGATTTTCTGTAGCATATGGGACAGCTTCTGCGGATAGCTTCTTCTTCCCAACACCTCTTTCTGTCTCTCAATACCTTAACAGAAAGTATTGAGATAAATTTCAGACAAACAAGGTATTGAACTGAGTGGTCTTTTCATCAAAGTCAATTAAGACAGCAGCCACTCCTGGGATGCCCGTGGGGCTCCAGCACAGGAGGCAGCCAAGTATTTGGCACGGCCTTCCCTGGAGGCACTTGAGCACCCAAAGAATGAGAACTTTCCATCACACACTGCAACCTACAGAACTGCGTAACAGAATCCCTGAAGAGCAGATGGTTCCAGGGGGTCATGAAAGGACAGGCACACGCACACAGGTGTGTGTTCTCACTCACACCTGCAAACATGTCTGGCTGACATTAGGGCTGTGAGCTGGCATCTCTCAAAGCAAAAACTCCTGTCATACCTGTATGAGTTGCTGGGGCTTCTATCCCAGAGCTCAGCTGGGAATCTGGATCCCATCCATCTCTACCCACACCTGTCAACAAACGCAAACAGAGCAGCTCCTGTCAGATGTGGCCAGATGGTTGTTTAACCTGGAATGACAGCACTGCTGCACAGCTCTCTCCCTACTACACTGCAGCATCTGGCTAATAGTTGCTGGGTGCCTGCAGCGGCACCACACCAGTCCAAAAAGGAACCGTGTGTGGAACTGTTTGGAGAAAGGAAGGGGGTGGAAGGAGAAGGGGAAGATCTAAAGGCCCTTTCCTGTGAGATTGCCTTGAGGCCAATGGACCAGATTACACTGAGGCTTTGGCAAGGCAGTGCTTATGGGCACAGGTATAATCAAGCAGTGATGAAAAACATTCCCATTGTGTGTTGTGATCTCTTCCTTAGGGACCTGCAGTGACTGCAAGGGGCACAGGTGACAACGTGGCACCCGGACCTGGGTTGGAAGTTGCAGAGGGGCCAGGTGTGCAGCTGACTGGCACTCAGCAGCTTTGCAGATACTCTCTCCAGGCCACGTGAAACAATCCTCAGAGACAGCATGGAAGAACATTTGGGTTTTCTTACTGAGGAGATCTCTGATGTATGGAGACAAAGCCAACAGGAGAGCTTCCACTGCACATTGGGGCCTGGTTTTTCTGCAGCGACCTGCAGCAGGTTGGGAAATGATATGGCCCAAACAGCAAAGGCAAAGGTTCTCTCCTCCAAAGAGTGGCAAGAGCTGCCTTCCCACTGAAATGTGACAACTCTCCAAGTAAAGGACTACTCACAGCTGATCTGTGTACGGCCTTTAAGGCACAGAGAGACTTGAAAGACCTTTGGAGGTTCTTAAGTACCTGAATAAACTATCACAGCACTCATTTTTCTGCCTTCAAGGAAACAGACACAACTTACCTCTGGGTTTCTCCTGAGGCACAAAATCAGTATCCACCCAATCATCTGGGTAAGGAGCTCCAACATCATCATCTAAAATCAAGAACAGATGAGAGATGTTCCATTGCATGTTGCAGTCCCAATGCAGTCCTTAGTGACTGGGGACTGGTCAGGTAATGGGATGGGAGACTCAGGCCATGATTGCCAAAGCTACAGAATGTCCAGGGTGGCTTGGAGCGTGGCACTCAGCAGCTTTTCAAATTGACTCTCCAGGCCACTTGCAACACACTTCTGGGACCGCATGGAAGGGTACACAACCCGTCAGGGTTTTCTTACGGGGTGATCCCTGCTGGATCTCCCACTAAAGCACCAGAGAAAACGATGCCTGTTTCTTCCTCTGGGCTCCAGCTGGGGGTCTCTGTTGGGAACTGGGATTTGCCTGTGGGAGCACCAGGAAGCTGGAGCAGTAATGCTCACGCTTTTCCCAGCACGCTTCTTCTGAGCTCTCACATAGGACCTCTCCAGGGTGAAGGCCAGGCTCAGTCAGCCCTGGGGGAAGCGGTGCTTCCACAACCCACATCCTGCTCCTGGGGTGCTGCCTGTCCCCCTTCCCAACAAACCCCCGTGGAAAGGCAGCCCCGGGGCAGCGTGGCACAGACCCCCAAGGCAGAACAACCTGGACCTCTCACCCGTGGTGCTGCTTGGTCCCATCTCTGCCCACCCACCTGCTGCTGGAGCTCGCCCCGGTGCAGCACAAGTCTCCTGGGAACACATGGCCATCAGTAAGAGGAGGAGAGCAAGGTGGGCGGGGGGGCATGGCCATGCTGCCACCACTGCTACAGCCACAGCAAGTGCCAGCATGGAACACCTGGGGTGCACATTGAGCACTGTGACCTCACGGAACACGGTGGGCATTATAACATCCCCCCATGATGCAATCTGTTCCACCACCGGGGCCAGGTTCCCCCTGGGCTTGTGAGCACTGTTGTGGTGGGTGAGGACTTGCACTCATCTAAAGCAGCAGGAGACCACAGCTGAAGTTTTCACACTTACATCATGGAAACAGAACCATGGAAAGGCTTGTGTGGGAAGAAATGTTAGAGACCCAGAGATGCTGTCAAAGGATAAAGAAAATCACTTTAATGTTTTTATTGCTTCATACAAATCAGGAGGTTTAGTTTTGACTTTCAGTGGCACCAAGGAAGCCGTTTCTTCAGTGATGTTATATTTGTTATCACAATCTCTAACAAAAATGGCAAATTGAGCCATATGTGTAGCATCAATAGTTAATTGATTGCCAGAGCATTTTGATGGGTTGACTGCTAGATCAGCCTGACTGCCTGGCTCTAGTTTGTTGAGACAGAATGATTTTAGGAAAATCCATTTGTTTTTTTTCAGGACAAATTATATCGGCCATGCCAGCTTGGATCAAAAGATGTCACAAACTCAATTCTGGAGTGTGAGTGTGTCACAGTTTCTGTTAGGATACATCATTAACTCTATTTTGGAGTGTGAGAACGTCATAGATTGGGCCAAAATAGAGGCATAAACCCAACTTCTGAGAGTGATAACTTCACAACTCATGTCAAAATAAAATAAATCCAAATAAAATAAAAAAATCCAATTTTGGAGTGTGAGAATGTCACAATTTGGGTCAAAACATGTCACAAATGCAATTCTTGTTGTGTGAAGGCCACAGTTTGGGTCCAAACATATCATTAATCCTATTTCAGAGAATGAGAATGTCACAGTTTGGGTCAAAATACGTCATAAACCTGATTTCTGAGAGGGAGAATGTCACAGTTTCATTCATAATATGTGTATAAACCCAGTTTTGCAGTGTGCGATGGCCACAATTTTGATCAAAATATGTCATAAGCCCAATTTTGGAGTGTGAGAACGTCACAGTTATGGTCAAAATACATCATGAATCCTATTTCAGAGCACGAGAACGTCGCAGTTACTTTTATTCTCCCCAGGGTCTGCAGGCCTTTTTCCACTTGCGCACTGCACTCGCTTGTCCAATGCATGACACAAAGCCCAAGTGAAACACCTGCTTGCAAAACAAGTCTTTGCCAAATCAAGATAAACAACCAAGGTCAGCTCTCTCTACCAAGCAAGTTATTTGTGACTACAGCCACAAATAGCAGTTCCATTTAAACTATGGCCAGGCTGAGGGAGATGGGCTTGTTCAGATTTGTCCTGGTTTTATGATTTTTGGTTACTGGTATTTCACATCATAACATCACATAATGCGCTGGGAGTTGAAGTGTTAATGCTCCAGTTCTGGGTACCTGTCTGGAAGAGAAGAACTGCATTCCCCGGGGGGCTCTGCGGCCAGAGAGGAGATAGAACTCCTGGCATGGTCATCTGATCAGCTTCTTCTCTTTGTCACTCTTCTCCTTTGCCTCTCCTCGCTGCTGCCTGCCCCGACTGCACTCATCACTTCAGTATTATCATAAGGCATGCAGCTTTCAGATACTCTCTCATTATATTTATTAGCTTCCTGCATTTCCAAGCAGGCAGCTCCTCCACTGGTGCAGGCAGACTGGCTCTGCTGGGATCTAAAGAAGAGGCAGATTTTACAAGTCATTCCTCCAAGACCATTACCCCAGGTCTGAATTTTTGCAGCCCAAAGCTGTCAAACTGGGCTCTGGAGACTTCCACAGTGAGCAATCAGCGATGCCACTGACGAAATTCTCCTGGATGATCAAGGACACAGCAGTCCCATCTAAACAAGAGAGCAGAAACTGACATCTAGAGATTGTGTCCCTGGGGTTGGGGTAGAACAATCCAGGCTCCTTCTTTGCTGCCAGCCGCTTCCGACAGCTTTTACAGGAGAAGAGCACATTTGATGCAGAAGAAGGGAGTTACCTAGCAACCTGTTTGCCAGTGGGCTATGAGAGGAAATGAACTGATGAGAAGAATTGTAGACAATGGGTTTCTGTGTATCTGTGTATCCCCAGATCCGACTGTGCATGCAGAATATGAAAGGCAGAGACTGGAAGCTCATTTGCATACCAGAAGCATAAATTATCATCAACTTTAGCAGATATTAACATGGGATCATAGAATTGCAGGGTTGGAAAGGACGTACAAGGCCATCTATCCAACCATCATCCCATCACCATTACTACTACACTGAGCTACCGAACCATATCTCATAGCACCTCATTGCAACGCCTCGAACACTAGCAGGGACAGTAACCCCACTACCTCCCTGGGCAGAACATTCCAGTGCCTGACCACTCCTTGAAAGCAAAAGATTTTCCTTATATTTAATCTAAATCTTCCCTGGCACTTGTGGCTGTTTCCTTGGGTCCTATTTGTTGCCTGGGAGAAGAGACCAAACCCCTCCTCATCGCAACCTCCCTTATAGAATAGTCTTCTCTGACTCCTCTTCTCCACACTGACCCATCTCAGATCCCTCAGCCACTCCTCATCAGATCCCATTGTGCTCCAGGTAGGGGTGTTTTGGCCCAAGTTCAGTGCTTGACTTGTTGGTCTTATCCCAACACTTCATCCCAAGGGTTTCTCATTCTCTTTTACTGCAATAGCAAAACTGAGTTGCAGTTGGGTTTTCACCTTCCTAACTTCCACCCTGCGCATCTCAGTAAATTCTTGGTAGTCTCCCCAAGCAGCTGTTCCTTCTTCCAGAGGACACAGACTCTCTTTTTCTCCTGCAGTCCTAACAAAAGTTCCTGGATCACCCACACCAGTCTCCTTCCCCTCCAGTTCACCTTATGGCACTCAGGAACAACCTTTAAGATTTCCATCTTGCAGAGTACTGAAATGCTTTTACAGCTGCTGTTGGCTGCTTTGTTTGTGGCCGTAACTCCTGAGGAGTGTAGCAGTGCTGTGAGGAAACAGGAATGTTGCACCCCGTGAAGGATCCTCCGAAATCAGTGACCTTGGGCAGGTGCTGGAGAGGAGTTGCAGGGTGGTAGCACAATGGACTGAGCCTCTGATAAAGTGACTGCTGTTACAGAGTGAGCAGTGACAGCAGATGTACGAGGTTTACAGCACTGTCTCTCTCTGCTTTCAGATTCTCAGGCCAGCCCACAGAGCAAAATGAAATGCAGAAGGAAGAAAATGTGCTAATAGTTCTTGCTTAGTTCTAATTTCAAAGCAAATTATTGCCTGCTAGTCAGAGCAGGATGGTGCCTGCTGTCTTGTAAACCTTATGCAGAAGCACTGGCGCTTTTGCATCATGTATTCCCACCCCCGTCCCCTGCCTGAGACGGGCTGTAGGGCACCCACAGCCTCTGGGCAGCCTGGGCCAGGGCCTCACTGCCCCTGGGGGAGGAATTTCATCTACGCATCAACCTCAGTTTCCACTCTTAGAGTTTAAAGCCATTCCCACTCGTATTATCACTGTCTGCCAATGCCAAGTAACATGCAAGGTCTGGTAGTGGATCAGGTAATGACATGACAACAGTACATAGACAACTGTGGTGTTACTATTTATTTATTGGTAGTGTTAAGCATGGAAAAGTCTGGTTGATGACATCAGTTGTTCTGTGGATGTCAAATGGTGCCCCAAAACCCACACACTGGGGGTGCTCCCACCTCCTGATGGATGGCGGAGGAGTGAGAGAGCAGAGGTGGTGCTGGGGTGGGCTGGGGGCTGCTGGGCCTGGTGTGTTTCACCCTGGCAGTGGTTTTCTAGGAGTCTGATGGCCCTCAGCTGATACCCTGGGCAGGCCGCTCCCACCTCCTAAAGGATGGGGAGGGCAGTGGGGGAGGGGAGGGGGGCCGGGGTTGGCCAGGCCTGCCATGCTGGGGGGTCCACTGCCGTCCCTTGATGGATGATGGAGAGGAGGGCAGAGGTGGTGCTGGGGGAGGCTGGGGGCTGCTGGGCCTTGTCTGTTTCCCCCTGGCAGTGCCTTTCCGGGTGTATGATGGCCCTGAGCTGATACCCTGGGGGGGCCGCTCCCACCTTCTAAAGGATGGGGAGGGCAGTGGGGGAGGGGAGGGGGGCCAGGAGCGGCCAAGCCTGTCATGCTGGGGGGTCCGCTGCTGTCTCTTGACAGATGATGGAGAGGAGGGCAGAGGTGGTGCTGGGGGAGGCTGGGGGCTGCTGGGCCTGGTCTGTTTCCCCCTTGCAGTTGCTTTCTGGGTGTCTGATGGCCCTGAGCTGACACCCTGGGGGGGCCGCTCCCACCTTCTAAAGGCTGATGGACGGGAGGGGGAGAGCAATTTGGGAGGGGAGGGGGACCGGGGGCGACCAGGTCTGTCATGCTGGGGGGCCCGCTTCTGTCTCTTGGGGGATGATGGAGAGGAGGGCAGAGGTGGTGCTGGGGGAGGCTGGGGGCTGCTGGGCCTGGTCTGTTTTCCCCTGGCAGCTGCTTTCTGGGTGTCTGATGGCCCTGAGCTGACACCCTGGGGGGGCCGCTCCCACCTCCTAAAGGCTGATGGACGGGAGGGGGAGAGCAATTTGGGAGGGGAGGGGGACCGGGGGCGACCAGGTCTGTCATGCTGGGGGGCCCACTGCTGTCTCTTGGGGGATGATGGAGGGGAGGGCAGAGGTGGTGCTGGGGGAGGCTGGGGGCTGCTGGGCCTGGTCTGTTTCCCCCTTGCAGTGGTTTTCCGGGTATCTGATGGCCCTGAGCTGACACCCTGGGGGGAACGCTCCCGCCCCCTTAAGGATGGTGGTGGGGGACGGGGTGGTGGGGGACGGGGGGGTGGAGTCGATATTCGTTGGGTCCGGGGGCTGCTGGATCTGTTGCTCATCTGCCCATCAGCTGTTGTGTCACTGCTGGACGATGACTGCAAGCCTCCACCCCAGGCGGGTTCTTTCTGTCCCCCAAAGGTTGGTGGTGGCGGACGGGGTGGTGGGGGACGGGGTGGTGGCGTTGCTGCCCGGTGGGGCTGGGAGCTGCTGGACCTGTCGCTCATGTGCTCATCAGCCATTGTTTCAGTGCTGGATGATGACTGCAAGCCTCCACCCTGGGCAGGTTCCTTCCGTCCGCTGAAGGATGGCGGAGGAGGACGGGGTGGCGGTGTTGATGCCCGTTGGAACTGGGGGCTGCTGGGTCTTTCAGAGATCCCCCGGTCCAAGGAGTCAGGCTGTTCGTCTGACTCTAAGCTGTAGCTGCCAGTATCAGCTCGGGCTTCCTCATCTTCAGAGAGTTGCCTGTGGAGAGAGGAACATGCTGAGGGCACAGGAGGAGAGCCCCTGCTCTGCTTCTTCACAGCACATGTCAAAGAGCCACCCTCAGCTCCCCGCCTGTCTTGGGCCCAGCAGTAAGAATGGGCTGAAGCCAGTTAAAATATCTAACAACATAAATCACAGACCACGTGAGCCAACAACTAACTCGTGTCTTTACACTGCTTTAACTAGAAATGCCTCCTGGCTCACAGCAGCCCTACAGTAAAGAGTTGGGCAGGGTGGGGGTGAGGGTAAAGAACAACTCACTGCTTTCTGTTCCTGAACCACCAAAGAAAAAGACAGCACAGAAACGTCGCTAGCGATAGGGAAACTGAGACAGCTACAGCAACTTCCACGCGGTACATCGGTGCACTTTTAACTTGCTTGTTGTTTGCACGTCCTTCACCATCCACACCTGGAGGAACAGTGTGGTCATTGCTGTGTCTTACGTCCTAATGGCAATCTCACAGAAGGTCTGACGTTGCTACACAAATCTTTTTCATTTTGTTGGCCTCCTGGGACAAGTGAAAATCCTCAGGCTGCAATGCCTCCCTGATTCCAGGGGAAGCAAAGGGAACTCCCAAAGGCACTGCACATCGAGGCACTCTGGAGCCTCTATTTTGCCTCTCAGCTTTGGTTACGCTCTGGCTCTGCCATGGTCCAGGAAGATCTGGACCACTGATTTGCTCCTTCTTCTCCATCATGCTCTAAGCTTTCTTTTGCACTGACCTACCCTCGCCTTGTGAGGCTGGGTAGTGCTGCTGCAGGCAGGCACACCGTGACCCTTTGGGACACGTTGCCTGACTAAACAAAACTCATTAGAGCAGAAGGAGAGCACGTGGATCTGTTTAATCAGTTGCTGCTATGAGTGACATGGACAAGAACCACTGCTGTGTCAGGCAGGGAGTGCTGCCCTGAGCTCTCCACTCCTCGAGGGCCTCTCAGCAGGCACCTGAACCTGCCTCTTCTCTTTTCCTTCCCCAGATCGTTGCTTACCTGGATTCCTCTGAAAAAGATCATCGATCCAGTTGTGGTGGGCTTCCTGGGACTCTGAGAGCACTGTGAAGAATGAGAGAAAGGCAGAGGCTCAGCACGGTGCAGGCACAGAGGAGGCAGAAGGACAAGAAGCTCCCTCTATGCCACTGTCCTGTCTGTGAGTCAGCGCATCTCTCTGGACCTCACTTTGCAGGAGGGACCCCGCTCCGGGCTGCTGGTGTGCCTGGAGCCTCAAGGGAGGCACAGCAAGCTCTGGAATGCAGGGACTGTGTGAGGGAGGTACACTGAAGGGTTCTATTTCCTCTCATCTCTGCTGAATGTGGTTTTGGTGGCCTTGTTCCCAAAAGGACAAAGTTCCTAAGTCCCTGGGAACTGAGTGTCGTGGGAGGGAAGCAATCTCTAACCATGGCCATGGAGCTGTATGAGCAGCCCTTACCTGAAGCGCCATCTGCGTTTGTGGCCTCTCTTTCTCTCAGAGGGACGGGCAGTGTGCGATGGCTGCCTTGCTCAAATGTGTCCCTATACGCAGGCTCTCCATTGGTCTCTTTAGAAAGGAGGTAAGAGAGTAGGACTGTAAGTAACTGGCAGTTCAGACACGGGCATCACAACAGCAAGGCTCTTTCCTGCTGTGCACACTACAGTTGCTCCATGTATATATCTAGAAACTCGGCTTCCCAAGTCTTTCAGTGAACAGACAGAAATACACCCACCGTGTGCTGCCCTCTCCTTCATGATTTTCTGTAGCATATGGGACAGCTTCTGCGGATAGCTTCTTCTTCCCAACACCTCTTTCTGTCTCTCAATACCTTAACAGAAAGTATTGAGATAAATTTCAGACAAACAAGGTATTGAACTGAGTGGTCTTTTCATCAAAGTCAATTAAGACAGCAGCCACTCCTGGGATGCCCGTGGGGCTCCAGCACAGGAGGCAGCCAAGTATTTGGCACGGCCTTCCCTGGAGGCACTTGAGCACCCAAAGAATGAGAACTTTCCATCACACACTGCAACCTACAGAACTGCGTAACAGAATCCCTGAAGAGCAGATGGTTCCAGGGGGTCATGAAAGGACAGGCACACGCACACAGGTGTGTGTTCTCACTCACACCTGCAAACATGTCTGGCTGACATTAGGGCTGTGAGCTGGCATCTCTCAAAGCAAAAACTCCTGTCATACCTGTATGAGTTGCTGGGGCTTCTATCCCAGAGCTCAGCTGGGAATCTGGATCCCATCCATCTCTACCCACACCTGTCAACAAACGCAAACAGAGCAGCTCCTGTCAGATGTGGCCAGATGGTTGATTAACCTGGAATGACAGCACTGCTGCACAGCTCTCTCCCTACTACACTGCAGCATCTGGCTAATAGTTGCTGGGTGCCTGCAGCGGCACCACACCAGTCCAAAAAGGAACCGTGTGTGGAACTGTTTGGAGAAAGGAAGGGGGTGGAAGGAGAAGGGGAAGATCTAAAGGCCCTTTCCTGTGAGATTGCCTTGAGGCCAATGGACCAGATTACACTGAGGCTTTGGCAAGGCAGTGCTTATGGGCACAGGTATAATCAAGCAGTGATGAAAAACATTCCCATTGTGTGTTGTGATCTCTTCCTTAGGGACCTGCAGTGACTGCAAGGGGCACAGGTGACAACGTGGCACCCGGACCTGGGTTGGAAGTTGCAGAGGGGCCAGGTGTGCAGCTGACTGGCACTCAGCAGCTTTGCAGATACTCTCTCCAGGCCACGTGAAACAATCCTCAGAGACAGCATGGAAGAACATTTGGGTTTTCTTACTGAGGAGATCTCTGATGTATGGAGACAAAGCCAACAGGAGAGCTTCCACTGCACATTGGGGCCTGGTTTTTCTGCAGCGACCTGCAGCAGGTTGGGAAATGATATGGCCCAAACAGCAAAGGCAAAGGTTCTCTCCTCCAAAGAGTGGCAAGAGCTGCCTTCCCACTGAAATGTGACAACTCTCCAAGTAAAGGACTACTCACAGCTGATCTGTGTACGGCCTTTAAGGCACAGAGAGACTTGAAAGACCTTTGGAGGTTCTTAAGTACCTGAATAAACTATCACAGCACTCATTTTTCTGCCTTCAAGGAAACAGACACAACTTACCTCTGGGTTTCTCCTGAGGCACAAAATCAGTATCCACCCAATCATCTGGGTAAGGAGCTCCAACATCATCATCTAAAATCAAGAACAGATGAGAGATGTTCCATTGCATGTTGCAGTCCCAATGCAGTCCTTAGTGACTGGGGACTGGTCAGGTAATGGGATGGGAGACTCAGGCCATGATTGCCAAAGCTACAGAATGTCCAGGGTGGCTTGGAGCGTGGCACTCAGCAGCTTTTCAAATTGACTCTCCAGGCCACTTGCAACACACTTCTGGGACCGCATGGAAGGGTACACAACCCGTCAGGGTTTTCTTACGGGGTGATCCCTGCTGGATCTCCCACTAAAGCACCAGAGAAAACGATGCCTGTTTCTTCCTCTGGGCTCCAGCTGGGGGTCTCTGTTGGGAACTGGGATTTGCCTGTGGGAGCACCAGGAAGCTGAAGCAGTAATGCTCACGCTTTTCCCAGCACGCTTCTTCTGAGCTCTCACATAGGACCTCTCCAGGGTGAAGGCCAGGCTCAGTCAGCCCTGGGGGAAGCGGTGCTTCCACAACCCACATCCTGCTCCTGGGGTGCTGCCTGTCCCCCTTCCCAACAAACCCCCGTGGAAAGGCAGCCCCGGGGCAGCGTGGCACAGACCCCCAAGGCAGAACAACCTGGACCTCTCACCCGTGGTGCTGCTTGGTCCCACCTCTGCCCACCCACCTGCTGCTGGAGCTCGCCCCGGTGCAGCACAAGTCTCCTGGGAACACATGGCCATCAGAAGGAGGAGGAGAGCAAGGTGGGCGGGGGGCATGGCCATGCTGCCACCACCGCTACAGCCACAGCAAGTGCCAGCATGGAACACCTGGGGTGCACATTGAGCACTGTGACCTCACGGAACACGGTGGGCATTATAACATCCCCCCATGATGCAATCTGTTCCACCACCGGGGCCAGGTTCCCCCTGGGCTTGTGAGCACTGTTGTGGTGGGTGAGGACTTGCACTCATCTAAAGCAGCAGGAGACCACAGCTGAAGTTTTCACACTTACATCATGGAAACAGAACCATGGAAAGGCTTGTGTGGGAAGAAATGTTAGAGACCCAGAGATGCTGTCAAAGGATAAAGAAAATCACTTTAATGTTTTTATTGCTTCATACAAATCAGGAGGTTTAGTTTTGACTTTCAGTGGCACTAAGGAAGCCGTTTCTTCAGTGATGTTATATTTGTTATCACAATCTCTAACAAAAATGGCAAATTGAGCCATATGTGTAGCATCAATAGTTCAATTGATTGCCAGAGCATTTTGATGGGTTGACTGCTAGATCAACCTGACTGCCTGGCTCTAGTTTGTTGAGACAGAATGATTTTAGGAAAATCCATTTGTTTTTTTTCAGGACAAATTATATCGGCCATGCCAGCTTGGATCAAAAGATGTCACAAACTCAATTCTGGAGTGTGAGTGTGTCACAGTTTCTGTTAGGATACATCATTAACTCTATTTTGGAGTGTGAGAACGTCATGGATTGGGCCAAAATAGAGGCATAAACCCAACTTCTGAGAGTGATAACTTCACAACTCATGTCAAAATAAAATAAATCCAAATAAAATAAAAAAATCCAATTTTGGAGTGTGAGAATGTCACAATTTGGGTCAAAACATGTCACAAATGCAATTCTTGTTGTGTGAAGGCCACAGTTTGGGTCCAAACATATCATTAATCCTATTTCAGAGAATGAGAATGTCACAGTTTGGGTCAAAATACGTCATAAACCTGATTTCTGAGAGGGAGAATGTCACAGTTTCATTCATAATATGTGTATAAACCCAGTTTTGCAGTGTGCGATGGCCACAATTTTGATCAAAATATGTCATAAGCCCAATTTTGGAGTGTGAGAACGTCACAGTTATGGTCAAAATACATCATGAATCCTATTTCAGAGCACGAGAACGTCGCAGTTACTTTTATTCTCCCCAGGGTCTGCAGGCCTTTTTCCACTTGCGCACTGCACTCGCTTGTCCAATGCACGACACAAAGCCCAAGTGAAACACCTGCTTGCAAAACAAGTCTTTGCCAAATCAAGATAAACAACCAAGGTCAGCTCTCTCTACCAAGCAAGTTATTTGTGACTACAGCCACAAATAGCAGTTCCATTTAAACTATGGCCAGGCTGAGGGAGATGGGCTTGTTCAGATTTGTCCTGGTTTTATGATTTTTGGTTACTGGTATTTCACATCATAACATCACATAATGCGCTGGAGTTGAAGTGTTAATGCTCCAGTTCTGGGTACCTGTCTGGAAGAGAAGAACTGCATTCCCCGGGGGGGCTCTGCGGCCAGAGAGGAGATAGAACTCCTGGCATGGTCATCTGATCAGGTTCTTCTCTTTGTCACTCTTCTCCTTTGCCTCTCCTCGCTGCTGCCTGCCCGACTGCGCTCATCACTTCAGTATTATCATAAGGCATGCAGCTTTCAGATACTCTCTCATTATATTTATTAGCTTCCTGCATTTCCCAAGCAGGCAGCTCCTCCACTGGTGCAGGCAGACTGGCTCTGCTGGGATCTAAAGAAGAGGCAGATTTTACAAGTCATTCCTCCAAGACCATTACCCCAGGTCTGAATTTTTGCAGCCCAAAGCTGTCAAACTGGGCTCTGGAGACTTCCACAGTGAGCAATCAGCGATGCCACTGACGAAATTCTCCTGGATGATCAAGGACACAGCAGTCCCATCTAAACAAGAGAGCAGAAACTGACATCTAGAGATTGTGTCCCTGGGGTTGGGGTAGAACAATCCAGGCTCCTTCTTTGCTGCCAGCCGCTTCCGACAGCTTTTACAGGAGAAGAGCACATTTGATGCAGAAGAAGGGAGTTACCTAGCAACCTGTTTGCCAGTGGGCTATGAGAGGAAATGAACTGATGAGAAGAATTGTAGACAATGGGTTTCTGTGTATCTGTGTATCCCAGATCCGACTGTGCATGCAGAATATGAAAGGCAGAGACTGGAAGCTCATTTGCATACCAGAAGCATAAATTATCATCAACTTTAGCAGATATTAACATGGGATCATAGAATTGCAGGGTTGGAAAGGACGTACAAGGCCATCTATCCAACCATCATCCCATCACCATTACTACTACACTGAGCTACCGAACCATATCTCATAGCACCTCATTGCAACGCCTCGAACACTAGCAGGGACAGTAACCCCCACTACCTCCCTGGGCAGAACATTCCAGTGCCTGACCACTCCTTGAAAGCAAAAGATTTTCCTTATATTTAATCTAAATCTTCCCTGGCACTTGTGCTGTTTCCTTGGGTCCTATTTGTTGCCTGGGAGAAGAGACCAAACCCCTCCTCATCGCAACCTCCCTTATAGAATAGTCTTCTCTGACTCCTCTTCTCCACACTGACCCATCTCAGATCCCTCAGCCACTCCTCATCAGATCCCATTGTGCTCCAGGTAGGGGTGTTTTGGCCCAAGTTCAGTGCTTGACTTGTTGGTCTTATCCCAACACTTCATCCCAAGGGTTTCTCATTCTCTTTTACTGCAATAGCAAAACTGAGTTGCAGTTGGGTTTTCACCTTCCTAACTTCCACCCTGCGCATCTCAGTAAATTCTTGGTAGTCTCCCCAAGCAGCTGTTCCTTCTTCCAGAGGACACAGACTCTCTTTTTCTCCTGCAGTCCTAACAAAAGTTCCTGGATCACCCACACCAGTCTCCTTCCCCTCCAGTTCACCTTATGGCACTCAGGAACAACCTTTAAGATTTCCATCTTGCAGAGTACTGAAATGCTTTTACAGCTGCTGTTGGCTGCTTTGTTTGTGGCCGTAACTCCTGAGGAGTGTAGCAGTGCTGTGAGGAAACAGGAATGTTGCACCCCGTGAAGGATCCTCCGAAATCAGTGACCTTGGGCAGGTGCTGGAGAGGAGTTGCAGGGTGGTAGCACAATGGACTGAGCCTCTGATAAAGTGACTGCTGTTACAGAGTGAGCAGTGACAGCAGATGTACGAGGTTTACAGCACTGTCTCTCTCTGCTTTCAGATTCTCAGGCCAGCCCACAGAGCAAAATGAAATGCAGAAGGAAGAAAATGTGCTAATAGTTCTTGCTTAGTTCTAATTTCAAAGCAAATTATTGCCTGCTAGTCAGAGCAGGATGGTGCCTGCTGTCTTGTAAACCTTATGCAGAAGCACTGGCGCTTTGCATCATGTATTCCCACCCCCGTCCCCTGCCTGAGACGGGCTGTAGGGCACCCACAGCCTCTGGGCAGCCTGGGCCAGGGCCTCACTGCCCCTGGGGGAGGAATTTCATCTACGCATCAACCTCAGTTTCCACTCTTAGAGTTTAAAGCCATTCCCACTCGTATTATCACTGTCTGCCAATGCCAAGTAACATGCAAGGTCTGGTAGTGGATCAGGTAATGACATGACAACAGTACATAGACAACTGTGGTGTTACTAGGTTATTTAGGTGATAGTGTTAAGGGCAAAAGTCTGGTTGATGACATCAGTTGTTCTGTGGATGTCAAATGGTGCCCCAAAACCCACACACTGGGGGTGCTCCCACCTCCTGATGGATGGCGGAGGAGTGAGAGAGCAGAGGTGGTGCTGGGGTGGGCTGGGGGCTGCTGGGCCTGGTGTGTTTCACCCTGGCAGTGGTTTTCTAGGAGTCTGATGGCCCTCAGCTGATACCCTGGGCAGGCCGCTCCCACCTCCTAAAGGATGGGGAGGGCAGTGGGGGAGGGGAGGGGGGCCGGGGTTGGCCAGGCCTGCCATGCTGGGGGGTCCACTGCCGTCCCTTGATGGATGATGGAGAGGAGGGCAGAGGTGGTGCTGGGGGAGGCTGGGGGCTGCTGGGCCTTGTCTGTTTCCCCCTGGCAGTGCCTTTCCGGGTGTATGATGGCCCTGAGCTGATACCCTGGGGGGGCCGCTCCCACCTTCTAAAGGATGGGGAGGGCAGTGGGGGAGGGGAGGGGGGCCAGGAGCGGCCAAGCCTGTCATGCTGGGGGGTCCGCTGCTGTCTCTTGACAGATGATGGAGAGGAGGGCAGAGGTGGTGCTGGGGGAGGCTGGGGGCTGCTGGGCCTGGTCTGTTTCCCCCTTGCAGTTGCTTTCTGGGTGTCTGATGGCCCTGAGCTGACACCCTGGGGGGGCCGCTCCCACCTTCTAAAGGCTGATGGACGGGACGGGGAGAGCAATTTGGGAGGGGAGGGGGGCCGGGGTTGGCCAGGCCTGCCATGCTGGGGAGTCCACTGCCGTCCCTTGACAGATGATGGAGAGGAGGGCAGAGGTGGTGCTGGGGGAGGCTGGGGGCTGCTGGGCCTGGTCTGTTTTCCCCTGGCAGCTGCTTTCTGGGTGTCTGATGGCCCTGAGCTGACACCCTGGGGGGGCCGCTCCCACCTCCTAAAGGCTGATGGACGGGAGGGGGAGAGCAATTTGGGAGGGGAGGGGGACCGGGGGCGACCAGGTCTGTCATGCTGGGGGGCCCGCTTCTGTCTCTTGGGGGATGATGGAGAGGAGGGCAGAGGTGGTGCTGGGGGAGGCTGGGGGCTGCTGGGCCTGGTCTGTTTCCCCCTTGCAGTGGTTTTCCGGGTATCTGATGGCCCTGAGCTGACACCCTGGGGGAACGCTCCCGACCGCCCCCTTAAGGATGGTGGTGGGGGACGGGGTGGTGGGGGACGGGGGGGTGGAGTCGATATTCGTTGGGTCCGGGGGCTGCTGGATCTGTTGCTCATCTGCCCATCAGCTGTTGTGTCACTGCTGGACGACGACTGCAAGCCTCCACCCCAGGCGGGTTCTTTCTGTCCCCCAAAGGTTGGTGGGTGGCGGACGGAGGTGGTGGGGGACGGGGTGGTGGCGTTGCTGCCCGGTGGGGCTGGGAGCTGCTGGACCTGTCGCTCATGTGCTCATCAGCCATTGTTTCAGTGCTGGATGATGACTGCAAGCCTCCACCCTGGGCAGGTTCCTTCCGTCCGCTGAAGGATGGCGGGAGGAGGGGAGCGGGGGGTGGCGGTTGTTGATGCCCGTTGGAACTGGGGGCTGCTGGGTCTTTCAGAGATCCCCCGGTCCAAGGAGTCAGGCTGTTTCGTCTGACTCTAAGCTGTAGCTGCCAGTATCAGCTCGGGCTTCCTCATCTTCAGAGAGTTGCCTGTGGAGAGAGGAACATGCTGAGGGCACAGGAGGAGAGGCCCCTGCTCTGCTTCTTCACAGCACATGTCAAAGAGCCACCCTCAGCTCCCAGCCTGTCTTGGGCCCAGCAGTAAGAATGGGCTGAAGCCAGTTAAAATATCTAACAACATAAATCACAGACCACGTGAGCCAACAACTAACTCGTGTCTTTACACTGCTTTAACTAGAAATGCCTCCTGGCTCACAGCAGCCCTACAGTAAAGAGTTGGGCAGGGTGGGGGTGAGGGTAAAGAACAACTCACTGCTTTCTGTTCCTGAACCACCAAAGAAAAAGACAGCACAGAAACGTCGCTAGCGATAGGGAAACTGAGACAGCTACAGCAACTTCCACGCGGGTACATCGGTGCACTTTTAACTTGCTTGTTGTTTGCACGTCCTTCACCATCCACACCTGGAGGAACAGTGTGGTCATTGCTGTGTCTTACGTCCTAATGGCAATCTCACAGAAAGGTCTGACGTTGCTACACAATTCTTTTTCATTTTGTTGGCCTCCTGGGACAAGGTGAAAATCCTCAGGCTGCAATGCTTCCCTGATTCCAGGGGAAGCAAAGGGAACTCCCAAAGGCACTGCACATCGAGGCACTCTGGAGCCTCTATTTTGCCTCTCAGCTTTGGTTACGCTCTGGCTCTGCCATGGTCCAGGAAGATCTGGACCATCTGATTTGCTCCTTCTTCTCCATCATGCTCTAAGCTTTCTTTTGCACTGACCTACCCTCGCCTTGTGAGGCTGGGTAGTGCTGCTGCAGGCAGGCACACCGTGACCCTTTGGGACACGTTGCCTGACTAAACAAAACTCATTAGAGCAGAAGGAGAGCACGTGGATCTGTTTAATCAGTTGCTGCTATGAGTGACATGGACAAGAACCACTGCTGTGTCAGGCAGGGAGTGCTGCCCTGAGCTCTCCACTCCTCGAGGGCCTCTCAGCAGGCACCTGAACCTGCCTCTTCTCTTTTCCTTCCCCAGATCGTTGCTTACCTGGATTCCTCTGAAAAAGATCATCGATCCAGTTGTGGTGGGCTTCCTGGGACTCTGAGAGCACTGTGAAGAATGAGAGAAAGGCAGAGGCTCAGCACAGTGCAGGCACAGAGGAGGCAGAAGGACAAGAAGCTCCCTCTATGCCACTGTCCTGTCTGTGAGTCAGCGCATCTCTCTGGACCTCACTTTGCAGGAGGGACCCCGCTCCGGGCTGCTGGTGTGCCTGGAGCCTCAAGGGAGGCACAGCAAGCTCTGGAATGCAGGGACTGTGTGAGGGAGGTACACTGAAGGGTTCTATTTCCTCTCATCTCTGCTGAATGTGGTTTTGGTGGCCTTGTTCCCAAAAGGACAAAGTTCCTAAGTCCCTGGGAACTGAGTGTCGTGGGAGGGAAGCAATCTCTAACCATGGCCATGGAGCTGTATGAGCAGCCCTTACCTGAAGCGCCATCTGCGTTTGTGGCCTCTCTTTCTCTCAGAGGGACGGGCAGTGTGCGATGGCTGCCTTGCTCAAATGTGTCCCTATACGCAGGCTCTCCATTGGTCTCTTTAGAAAGGAGGTAAGAGAGTAGGACTGTAAGTAACTGGCAGTTCAGACACGGGCATCACAACAGCAAGGCTCTTTCCTGCTGTGCACACTACAGTTGCTCCATGTATATATCTAGAAACTCGGCTTCCCAAGTCTTTCAGTGAACAGACAGAAATACACCCACCGTGTGCTGCCCTCTCCTTCATGATTTTCTGTAGCATATGGGACAGCTTCTGCGGATAGCTTCTTCTTCCCAACACCTCTTTCTGTCTCTCAATACCTTAACAGAAAGTATTGAGATAAATTTCAGACAAACAAGGTATTGAACTGAGTGGTCTTTTCATCAAAGTCAATTAAGACAGCAGCCACTCCTGGGATGCCCGTGGGGCTCCAGCACAGGAGGCAGCCAAGTATTTGGCACGGCCTTCCCTGGAGGCACTTGAGCACCCAAAGAATGAGAACTTTCCATCACACACTGCAACCTACAGAACTGCGTAACAGAATCCCTGAAGAGCAGATGGTTCCAGGGGGTCATGCAAGGACAGGCACACGCACACAGGTGTGTGTTCTCACTCACACTGCAAACATGTCTGGCTGACATTAGGGCTGTGAGCTGGCATCTCTCGAAGCAAAAACTCCTGTCATACCTGTATGAGTTGCTGGGGCTTCTATCCCAGAGCTCAGCTGGGAATCTGGATCCCATCCATCTCTACCCACACCTGTCAACAAACGCAAACAGAGCAGCTTCCTGTCAGATGTGGCCAGATGGTTGGTTTAACCTGGAATGACAGCACTGCTGCACAGCTCTCTCCCTACTACACTGCAGCATCTGGCTAATAGTTGCTGGGTGCCTGCAGCGGCACCACACCAGTCCAAAAAGGAACCGTGTGTGGAACTGTTTGGAGAAAGGAAGGGGGTGGAAGGAGAAGGGGAAGATCTAAAGGCCCTTTCCTGTGAGATTGCCTTGAGGCCAATGGACCAGATTACACTGAGGCTTTGGCAAGGCAGTGCTTATGGGCACAGGTATAATCAAGCAGTGATGAAAAACATTCCCATTGTGTGTTGTGATCTCTTCCTTAGGGACCTGCAGTGACTGCAAGGGGCACAGGTGACAACGTGGCACCCGGACCTGGGTTGGAAGTTGCAGAGGGGCCAGGTGTGCAGCTGACTGGCACTCAGCAGCTTTGCAGATACTCCTCTCCAGGCCACGGTGAAACAATCCTCAGAGACAGCATGGAAGAACATTTGGGTTTTTCTTACTGAGGAGATCTCTGATGTATGGAGACAAAGCCAACAGGAGAGCTTCCACTGCACATTGGGGCCTGGTTTTTCTGCAGCGACCTGCAGCAGGTTGGGGAATGATATGGCCCAAACAGCAAAGGCAAAGGTTCTCTCCTCCAAAGAGTGGCAAGAGCTGCCTTCCCACTGAAATGTGACAACTCTCCAAGTAAAGGACTACTCACAGCTGATCTGTGTACGGCCTTTAAGGCACAGAGAGACTTGAAAGACCTTTGGAGGTTCTTAAGTACCTGAATAAACTATCACAGCACTCATTTTTCTGCCTTCAAGGAAACAGACACAACTTACCCTCTGGGTTTCTCCTGAGGCACAAAATCAGTATCCACCCAATCATCTGGGTAAGGAGCTCCAACATCATCATCTAAAATCAAGAACAGATGAGAGATGTTCCATTGCATGTTGCAAGTCCCAATGCAGTCCTTAGTGACTGGGGACTGGTCAGGTAATGGGATGGGGAGACTCAGGCCATGATTGCCAAAGCTACAGAATGTCCAGGGTGGCTTGGAGCGTGGCACTCAGCAGCTTTTCAAATTGACTCTCCAGGCCACTTGCAACACACCTTCTGGGACCGCATGGAAGGGTACACAACCCGTCAGGGTTTTCTTACGGGGTGATCCCTGCTGGATCTCCCACTAAAGCACCAGAGAAAACGATGCCTGTTTCTTCCTCTGGGCTCCAGCTGGGGGTCTCTGTTGGGAACTGGGATTTGCCTGTGGGAGCACCAGGAAGCTGGAGCAGTAATGCTCACGCTTTTCCCAGCACGCTTCTTCTGAGCTCTCACATAGGACCTCTCCAGGGTGAAGGCCAGGCTCAGTCAGCCCTGGGGGAAGCGGTGCTTCCACAACCCACATCCTGCTCCTGGGGTGCTGCCTGTCCCCCTTCCCAACAAACCCCCGTGGAAAGGCAGCCCCGGGGCAGCGTGGCACAGACCCCCAAGGCAGAACAACCTGGACCTCTCACCCGTGGTGCTGCTTGGTCCCATCTCTGCCCTACCCACCTGCTGCTGGAGCTCGCCCCGGTGCAGCACAAGTCTCCTGGGAACACATGGCCATCAGTAGAGAGGAGGAGAGCAAGGTGGGCGGGGGGCATGGCCATGCTGCCACCACTGCTACAGCCACAGCAAGTGCCAGCATGGAACACCTGGGGTGCACATTGAGCACTGTGACCTCACGGAACACGGTGGGCATTATAACATCCCCCCATGATGCAATCTGTTCCACCACCGGGGCCAGGTTCCCCCTGGGCTTGTGAGCACTGTTGTGGTGGGTGAGGACTTGCACTCATCTAAAGCAGCAGGAGACCACAGCTGAAGTTTTCACACTTACATCATGGAAACAGAACCATGGAAAGGCTTTGTGTGGGAAGAAATGTTAGAGACCCAGAGATGCTGTCAAAGGATAAAGAAAATCACTTTAATGTTTTTATTGCTTCATACAAATCAGGAGGTTTAGTTTTGACTTTCAGTGGCACCAAGGAAGCCGTTTCTTA
>NW_027315591.1:0-32403 GCF_039878825.1 Excalfactoria chinensis
TAGAATGCAAGATTTCTCTACAAAATAAGGACATTTCCACCCGAAATATCCATTTCTGTCAACATTTCGAAAATTTTCACACTACTATCGATACCTATGCCAGAAATAAGAAGTTCTCTCTGAAGTATCACTCCTTATCCTTGCAATCAATATAGCTTTCTTTCCAAAATGATGCCATTCCTCCCTAAATATAGCATTTTTTCTCCAAATACTGATTTTCATCCCTATAAGAGGTCCTTCTATCTACAGAATGCTGCTTTTTAGTATGATATGACACACTGTTGCCAGAATACTTCTTTTCCTTTACAAATTAAGGACATTTCCACCCTAAATATCAGTCTCTGTCAAAATCTGGAAAATTTTCACAAGACTATCAATAGTGACCCCAGAAATCAGAAGTTCTTTCTTAAGTATCACTCTTTGTCTTTGCAAAAGTAGGATTTTCTTTCAAAAATAATGCTTCTCAACCTTAAAAACATCATTTCTTCCCAAAGTGCTGGTTTTTATCCCCAAAAGATGACATTTTCTCTACAAAATGAAGCTTTCTAGCTCAGTTATCAAGCATTGCTTCCAGAATACCTGCTTTCCTCTACAAAACAAGGAGATTTCCACCCGAAATATCAATTTCTGACAACATTTAGGCAATTTTTCACCAGAATAACAATACTTATCCCAGAAATAAGAAGTTCTCTCCTAAGTATCACTCCTTATCCTTGCAATAAATGGAATTTTCTTTCCAAAATAATGCTTTTCATCCCTAAAAATAGCATTTTCTCCCCAAAATTTTGGTTTTTAACCACAATAGAAGATAACTTTCTCTTTTCTTTCTCTTTGCTTTCTGGGAGAATATGATGCATTAATTCCAGCATGCCTGTTTGCCTGTACAAAAGTAGGGCATTTCCACCCGTAATATCAATTTCTGTCTACATTTAGGCCATTTTTCACCAGAATAACAATACTTATCCCAGAAATAAGAAGGTTATCACTCCTTATCATTGCAATAAATGGAATTTTCTTTCCAAAATAATGCTTTTCATCCCACAAATCAGCATTTTATTCCCCAAAATGCTGGTCTTCATCCCTGAAAGAAGACGTTTTCTCTACAAAATGATGCTTTCTAGCAGAATATGGCACTTTGTATCCAGAATACCTGTTTTCCTCTACAGAATAGAGACATCTCCACCCGAAATATCAATTTCCGTCAAAAGTTTGAAAATTTTCTCACGAATATGGATACTTATCCCAGAAATCAGAAGTTCTCTCTTAAGTATCATTCTTTATCTTGGCAAAAGTATGATTTTCTTTCCAAAATAATGCTTTTCACCCTAACAATAGCATTTTATTCCCAAAAATGCTGGTTTTCATCCCTGAAAGAAGACATTTTCTCTAGAAAATGATGCTTTCCATCGGAGTAGGCCACATTGTTTCCAGACATCCTGCTTTCCTCTACAAAATAAGGACATTTCCACCCAAAATATCCATTTCTGTCAACATTTAGAAAATTTTCACGCGAATATGGATACTTATCCCAGAAATAAGAAGTTCTCTCATAAGTATCGATCTTTCTCTTTGCAAAAATATTATTATTTTTACAAAAAAATTATTTTTAATACTTGGATATAGCATGTCATCCCAAAAATACTGGATTTCATCCCCTCATGAAGACACTTTCCCTATAAAATCTTGTTTTCTATCAGAATATGTCATACTGTTTCCAGAATACCTGTTTTACTCTAGAAATTAAGGACATTTCTAAACTAATTGGCAGTTTCTGTTAAAAATAAAACATTTTCTCATTAATATCAATACTTATCGCGGAGATTAGAAGTTCTCTCTTAAGAATCATTCTTTATCTTTTCAAGAATACTATTCTCTTTCCAAAATAATGCTTTTCATCACTCAAGACAGCATTTTCACCCCCAAATTCTGGATTTCATCCCCAAAAGAAGACATTTTCTCTAGAAAATGATGCTTTCCATCGGAGAAAATTTTGAAAATTTTCATGACATGCTATATTCAAGTATTAAAAATAATTTTTTGTAAAAATAATAATATTTTTGCAAAGAGAAAGAACGATGCTTATGAGAGAACTTCTTATTAGTGGGGTAAGTATCCATATTCGCGTGAACATGCGAAAGTGAGGAACACCGCCGCCTCGGAAGAAAGCAGCCGGCCGAAGTCGCTCTTTATCGGCTACCGATTTGGCCGCGACCGCTCTTTTCTCGGAGAAGCGGCAACAACCGAGCTCCGTGATTCGAGCGTCTCTGCTGCAGCCGAGTAGTGCGACTTCGGCCGGCACCTCTCTCGAGGGAGAAGCGTATCCCCGCAGCCTAGAATAGAGCGAACTGAACATCAAGTCGTGTTCTCTCCGAATGAGCAACTCCCAGCTCTATTGAGCACGCCCGTCAGATAAGTAAGAAGAACTCGTTTCTTTCCACTTCGACTGAAAAAGAAAACTAGTTGTGTAGCAATGGAAAAAGAGGAAAGAAACGAAATCTGTCCAAACGGAAGAATAACCGCTTGGAACAGTGCTAGGAGTTGTGCTTTCAGCGAGAAAGGAAGCTGAGGACAAAGTGTTCCTTTCCGAGCTGCCGTGAGGAACCCCCCCGCCTCGGAAGAAAGCAGCCGGCCGAAGTCACTCTTTATCGGCTACCGATTTGGCCGCGACCGCTCTTTTCTCGGAGAAGCGGCAACAACCGAGCTCCGTGATTCGAGCGTCTCTGCTGCAGCCGAGTAGTGCGACTTCGGCCGGCACCTCTCTCGAGGGAGAAGCGTATCCCCGCAGCCTAGAATAGAGAGAACTGAACATCAAGTCGTGTTCTCTCCGAATGTGCAACTCCCAGCTCTATTGAGCACGCCCGTCAGATAAGTAAGAAGAACTCGTTTCTTTCCACTTCGACTGAGAAACTAGTTGTGTAGCAATGGAAAAAGAGGAAAGAAACGAAATCTGTCCAAACGGAAGAATAACCGCTTGGAACAGTGCTAGGAGTTGTGCTTTCAGCGAGAAAGGAAGCTGAGGACAAAGTGTTCCTTTCCGAGCTGCCGTGAGGAACCCCCCCGCCTCGGAAGAAAGCAGCCGGCCGAAGTCGCTCTTTATCGGCTACCGATTTGGCCGCGACCGCTCTTTTCTCGGAGAAGCGGCAACAACCGAGCTCCGTGATTCGAGCGTCTCTGCTGCAGCCGAGTAGTGCGACTTCGGCCGGCACCTCTCTCGAGGGAGAAGCGTTTCCCCGCAGCCTAGAATAGAGCGAACTGAACATCAAGTCGTGTTCTCTCCGAATGAGCAACTCCCAGCTCTATTGAGCACGCCCGTCAGATAAGTAAGAAGAACTCGTTTCTTTCCACTTCGACTGAGAAACTAGTTGTGTAGCAATGGAAAAAGAGGAAAGAAACGAAATCTGTCCAAACGGAAGAATAACCGCTTGGAACAGTGCTAGGAGTTGTGCTTTCAGCGAGAAAGGAAGCTGAAGACAAAGTGTTCCTTTCCGAGCTGCCGTGAGGAACCCCCCCGCATCGGAAGAAAGCAGCCGGCCGAAGTCGCTCTTTATCGGCTACCGATTTGGCCGCGACCGCTCTTTTCTCGGAGAAGCGGCAACAACCGAGCTCCGTGATTCGAGCGTCTCTGCTGCAGCCGAGTAGCGCGACTTCGGCCGGTACCTTTCTTTTGAGTGAGAAGCATATAGGTTGTCGAGTTAAAATTATCCAACTGAACGATGAAGGAAATATTAAGAGGAAAACGAGACTTTATAAGAAAGGAATGAAAGTAGAATATAATTGTCTTCTTTTGGGGATGAAATCCAGAATTTGGGGGTGAAAATGCTGTCTTGAGTGATGAAAAGCATTATTTTGGAAAGAGAATACTATTCTTGAAAAGATAAAGAATGATTCTTAAGAGAGAACTTCTAATCTCCGCGATAAGTATTGATATTAATGAGAAAATGTTTTAATTTTAACAGAAACTGCCAATTAGTTTAGAAATGTCCTTAATTTCTAGAGTAAAACAGGTATTCCGGAAACAGTACGACATATTCTGATAGAAAACAAGATTTTATAGGGAAAGTGTCTTCATGAGGGGATGAAATCCAGTATTTTTGGGATGACATGCTATATCCAAGTATTAAAAATAATTTTTTTGTAAAAATAATAATATTTTTGCAAAGAGAAAGATCGACACTTATGAGAGAACTTCTTATTTCTGGGGTAAGTATCCATATTCGCGTGAAAATTTTCTAAAAATTTTCTTTTTTTTGGAAAGAAAATTCCATTTATTGCAAGGATAAGGAGTGATACTTAGGAGAGAACTTCTTATTTCTGGGATAAGTATTGTTATTCTGGTGAAAAATAGCCTAAATGTTGTCAGAAATTGATATTTCGGGTGGAAATCTCCTTGTTTTGTAGAGGAAAGCAGGTATTCTGGAAGCAATGCTTGATAACTGAGCTAGAAAGCTTCATTTTGTAGAGAAAATGTCATCTTTTGGGGATAAAAACCAGCACTTTGGGGAAGAAATGATGTTTTTAAGGTTGAGAAGCATTATTTTGGAAAGAAAATCCTACTTTTGCGAAGACAAAGAGTGATACTTAAGAAAGAACTTCTGATTTCTGGGGTCACTATTGATAGTCTTGTGAAAATTTTCCAGATTTTGACAGAGACTGATATTTAGGGTGGAAATGTCCTTAATTTGTAAAGGAAAAGAAGTATTCTGGCAACAGTGTGTCATATCATACTAAAAAGCAGCATTCTGTAGATAGAAGGACCTCTTATAGGGATGAAAATCAGTATTTGGAGAAAAAATGCTATATTTAGGGAGGAATGGCATCATTTTGGAAAGAAAGCTATATTGATTGCAAGGATAAGGAGTGATACTTCAGAGAGAACTTCTTATTTCTGGCATAGGTATCGATAGTAGTGTGAAAATTTTCGAAATGTTGACAGAAATGGATATTTCGGGTGGAAATGTCCTTATTTTGTAGAGGAAAGCAGGAATTCTGGAAACAATGTGGCCTACTCCGATGGAAAGCATCATTTTCTAGAGAAAATGTCTTCTTTCAGGGATGAAAACCAGCATTTTTGGGAATAAAATGCTATTGTTAGGGTGAAAAGCATTATTTTGGAAAGAAAATCATACTTTTGCCAAGATAAAGAATGATACTTAAGAGAGAACTTCTGATTTCTGGGATAAGTATCCATATTCGTGAGAAAATTTTCAAACTTTTGACGGAAATTGATATTTCGGGTGGAGATGTCTCTATTCTGTAGAGGAAAACAGGTATTCTGGATACAAAGTGCCATATTCTGCTAGAAAGCATCATTTTGTAGAGAAAACGTCTTCTTTCAGGGATGAAGACCAGCATTTTGGGGAATAAAATGCTGATTTGTGGGATGAAAAGCATTATTTTGGAAAGAAAATTCCATTTATTGCAAGGATAAGGAGTGATACTTAGGAGAGAACTTCTTATTTCTGGGATAAGTATTGTTATTCTGGTGAAAAATTGCCTAAATGTTGTCAGAAATTGATATTTCGGGTGGAAATCTCCTTGTTTTGTAGAGGAAAGCAGGTATTCTGGAAGCAATGCTTGATAACTGAGCTAGAAAGCTTCATTTTGTAGAGAAAATGTCATCTTTTGGGGATAAAAACCAGCACTTTGGGGAAGAAATGATGTTTTTAAGGTTGAGAAGCATTATTTTTGAAAGAAAATCCTACTTTTGCGAAGACAAAGAGTGATACTTAAGAAAGAACTTCTGATTTCTGGGGTCACTATTGATAGTCTTGTGAAAATTTTCCAGATTTTGACAGAGACTGATATTTAGGGTGGAAATGTCCTTAATTTGTAAAGGAAAAGAAGTATTCTGGCAACAGTGTGTCATATCATACTAAAAAGCAGCATTCTGCAGATAGAAGGACCTCTTATAGGGATGAAAATCAGTATTTGGAGAAAAAATGCTATATTTAGGGAGGAATGGCATCATTTTGGAAAGAAAGCTATATTGATTGCAAGGATAAGGAGTGATACTTCAGAGAGAACTTATTCTTATTTCTGGCATAGGTATCGATAGTAGTGTGAAAATTTTCTAAATGTTGACAGAAATGGATATTTTGGGTGGAAATGTCCATATTTTGTAGAGGAAAGCAGGATGTCTGGAAACAATGTGGCCTACTCCGATGGAAAGCATCATTTTCTAGAGAAAATGTCTTCTTTTGGGGATGAAATCCAGAATTTGGGGGTGAGAATGCTGTCTTGAGTGATGAAAAGCATTATTTTGGAAAGAGAATACTATTCTTGAAAAGATAAAGAATGATTCTTAAGAGAGAACTTCTAATCTCCGCGATAAGTATTGATATTAATGAGAAAATGTTTTAATTTTAACAGAAACTGCCGATTAGTTTAGAAATGTCCTTAATTTCTAGAGTAAAACAGGTATTCCGGAAACAGTACGACATATTCTGATAGAAAACAAGATTTTATAGGGAAAGTGTCTTCATGAGGGGATGAAATCCAGTATTTTTGGGATGACATGCTATATCCAAGTATTAAAAATAATTTTTTTGTAAAAATAATAATATTTTTTGCAAAGAGAAAGATCGATACTTATGAGAGAACTTCTTATTTCTGGGATAAGTATCCATATTCGCGTGAAAATTTTCTAAATGTTGACAGAAATGGATATTTCGGGTGGAAATGTCCTTATTTTGTAGAGGAAAGCAGGAATTCTGGAAACAATATGGCCTACTCCAATGGAAAGCATCATTTTCTAGAGAAAATGTCTTCTTTCGGGATGAAAACCAGCATTTTTGGGAATAAAATGCTATTGTTAGGGTGAAAAGCATTATTTTGGAAAGAAAATCATACTTTTGCCAAGATAAAGAATGATACTTAAGAGAGATGATGCAAGCGTGTTGAAGGCAGTTCTAGAATTCAAGCCTGCACTATGATGCTACCCTGTTCTAGAATGCAAGACTTCTCTATGCTGCAAGCGTGTTCTAGAATGCAAGCAAGTTCTAGAATGCAAGACTGCACCCTGATGCAACCCTGTTCTAGAATGCAAGACTTCTCTATGATGCAAGCGTGTCCTAGATTGCAAGCCTGCATTATGATTCAACGCAGTTCTAGAATTCAAGCCTGCACTATGATGCAAGCAAGTTCTAGAATGCAAGACTGCACCCTGATGCAACCCTGTTCTAGAATGCAAGATTTCTCTATGATGCAAGCGTGTCCTAGAATGCAAGCCTGCATTATGATTCCAGGCAGTTCTAGAATCCAAGACTGCACTATGATGCAAACATGTTCTAGAATGCAAGACTGCACCCTGATGCAACCCAATTCTAGAATGCAAGACTTCTCTATGATGCTAGCGTGTTCTAGAATGCAACCCTGTTCTAGAATGCAAGACTTCTCTATGATGCAAGCGTGTTCTAGAATGCAAGCATGTTCTAGAATGCAAGACTGCACCCTGATGCAACCGTGTTCTAGAATTCAAGACTGCACCTTGATGCATCCCTGTTCTAGAATACAAGCCTGCATTATGATTCAAGGCAGTTCTAGAATGCAAGACTGCACCCTGATGGAACCCTGTTCTAGAATGCAAGACTTCTCTATGATGCAAGCGTGTTCTTGAATGCAAGCATGTTCTAGAATGCAAGACTGCACCCTGATGCAACCGCAACCGTGTTCTGGAATTCAAGACTGCACCTTGATTCATCCCTGTTCTAGAATACAAGCCTGCATTATGATTCAAGGCAGTTCTAGAATGCAAGACTGCACCCTGATGCAACCCTGTTCTAGAATGCAAGAATTTTCTATGATGCAACCCTGTTCTAGAATGCAAGCGTGTTCTAGAATGCAAGCATGTTCTAGAATGCAAGACTGCACCCTGATGCAAACATGTTGTAGAATGCAAGACTGTACCTTGATGCAACCCTGTTCTAGAATGCAAGCGTGTTCTAGAATGCAAGCAAGTTCTAGAATGCAAGACTGAACCCTGATGCAACCCTGTTCTAGAATGCAAGACTTCTCTATGATGCAAGCGTGTTCTAGAATGCAACCCTGTTCTAGAATGCAAGACTTCTCTATGATGCGTGTTCTAGAATGCAAGCATGTTCAAGAATGCAAGACTTGTCTATGATGCAAGTGTGTTCTAGAATGCAAGCATGTTCTAGAATTCAAGCCTGCACTATGATGCAAACATGTTCTAGAATGCAAGACTGCACCCTGATGCAACCCAGTTCTAGAATGCAAGACTGCACCCTGATGCTAGCGTGTTCTAGAATGCAAGCATGTTCTAGAATGCAAGACTGCACCCTGATGCAAACGTGTTCTAGAATTCAAGACTGCACCTTAATGCATCCCTGTTCTAGAATACAAGCCTGCATTATGATACAAGGCAGTTCTAGAATGCAAGACTGCACCCTGATGCAACCCTGTTCTAAGAAATGCAAGACTTCTCTATGATGCAAGCGTGTTCTAGAATGCAAGCATGTTCTAGAATGCAAGACTTCTCTATGATGCAAGCGTGTTCTAGAATGCAAGCATGTTCAAGAATGCAGGAGTTCTCTATGATGCAAGCGTGTTCTAGAATGCAAGCCTGTTCTAGAATACAAGACTGCACCCTGATGCAACCGTGTTCTAGAATTCAAGACTTCACCTTGATGCATCCCTGTTCTAGAATACAAGCCTGCATTATGATTCAAGGCAGTTCTAGAATGCAAGACTGCACCCTGATGCAACCCTGTTCTAGAATGCAAGACTTCTCTATGATGCAACCCTGTTCTAGAATGCAAGCATGTTCTAGAATGCAAGACTTCTCTATGATGCAAGCGTGTTCTAGAATGCAAGCATGTTCTAGAATGCAAGACTGCACCCTGATGCAACCGCAATCGTGTTCTAGAATTCAAGACTGCACATTGATTCATCCCTGTTCCAGAATACAATCTGCACTATGATTCAAGGCAGTTCTAGAATGCAAGACTGCACCCTGACGCAACCCTGTTCTAGAATGCAAGACTTCTCTATGATGCATGCGTGTTCTAGAATGCAAGCATGTTCTAGAATGCAAGACTGCACCCTGATGCAACCCTGTTCTAAATTGCAAGACTTCTCTATGATGCAACCCTGTTCTAGAATGGAATCCTGCATTATGATTGAAGGCAGTTCTAGAATTCAAGCCTGCACTATGATGCAACGCTGTTCTAGAATGCAAGACATCTCTATGCTGCAAGCATGTTCTAGAATGCAAGCATGTTCTAGAATGCAAGACTGCACTATGATGCAAGACTGTTTCTAGAAAGCAAGACTGTACCTTGTTGCAACCCTGTTCCAGAATGCAAGCCTGCACTATGATTCAAAGAAGTCCTAGAATTCAAGCCTGCAATATGATGCAAACATGTTCTAGAATGCTAGACTTCTCTATGATGCAAGCGTGTTCTAGAATGGAAGCATGTTCTAGAATGCAAGACTTCTCTATGATGCAAGCGTGTTCAAGAATGCAAGCGTGGTCTAGAATACAAGCATGTTCTAGAATGCAAGACTTCTCTATGATGCATGCGTGTTCTAGAATGCAAGCATGTTCAACAATGCAAGACTGCACCCTGATGCAACCCTGTTCTAGAATGCAAGACTGTATCTTGATGCAACCCTGTTCTAGAATGCAAGCGTGTTCTAGAATGCAAGCATGCTCTAGAATGCAAGACTGCACCCTGATGCAAACATGTTGTAGAATGCAAGACTGTACCTTGATGCAACCCTGTTCTAGAATGCAAGCGTGTTCTAGAATACAAGAAAGTTCTATAATGCAAGACTGAACCCTGATGCAACCCTGTTCTAGAATGCAAGACTTCTCTATGCTGCAAGCGTGTTCTAGAATGCAAGCAAGTTCTAGAACGCAAGACTAAACCCTGATGCAACCCTGTTCTAGAATGCAAGACTTCTCTATGAAGCAAGCCTGTCCTAGAATGCAAGCCTGCATTATGATTCAACGCAGTTCTAGAATTCAAGCCTGCACTATGATGCAAACATGTTCTAGAATGCAAGACTGCACCCTGATGCAACCCTGTTCTAGAATGCAAGATTTCTCTATGATGCAAGCGTGTCCTAGAATGCAAGCCTGCAGTATGATTCAACGCAGTTCTAGAATGCAAGCCTGCACTATGATGCAAACATGTTCTTGAATGCAAGACTGCACCCTGATGCAACCCAGTTCTAGAATGCAAGACTGCACCCTGATGCTAGCGTGTTCTAGAATGCAACCCTGTTCTAGAATGCAAGACTTCTCTACGATGCAAGCGTGTTCTAGAATGCAAGCATGTTCTAGAATTCAAGACTGCACCCTGATGCAACCGTGTTCTAGAATTCAAGACTGCACCTTGATGCATCCCTGTTCTAGAATACAAGCCTGCATTATGATTCAAGGCAGTTCTAGAATGCAAGACTGCACCCTGATGCAACCCTGTTCTAGAATGCAAGACTTCTCTATGATGCAAGCGTGTTCTAGAATGCAAGCATGTTCTAGAATGCAAGACTTCTCTATGATGCAAGCGTGTTCTAGAATGCAAGCATGTTCTAGAATGCAAGACTGCACCCTGATGCAACCGCAACCGTGTTCTAGAATTCAAGACTGCCCCTTGATTCATGCCTGTTCTAGAATACAAGCCTGCATTATGATTCAAGGCAGTTCTAGAATGCAAGACTGCACCCTGATGCAACCCTGTTCTAGAATGCAAGACTTCTCTATGATGCAACCCTGTTCTAGAATGCAAGCGTGTTCTAGAATGCAAGCATGTTCTAGAATGCAAGACTGCACCCTGATGCTAACATGTTGTAGAATGCAAGACTGTACCTTGATGCAACCCTGTTCTAGAATGCAAGCGTGTTCTAGAATGCAAGCAAGTTCTAGAATGCAAGACTGAACCCTGATGCAACCCTGTTCTAGAATGCAAGACTTCTCTATGATGCAAGCGTGTTCTAGAATGCAACCCTGTTCTAGAATGCAAGACTTCTCTATGATGCAAGCGTGTTCTAGAATGCAACCCTGTTCTAGAATGCAAGACTTCTCTATGATGCTAGCGTGTTGTAGAATGCAAGACTTCTCTATGATGCAAGCATATTCTAGAATGCAAGCATGTTCTAGAATGAAAGACTGCACCTTGATGCAACCCTGTTCTAGAATGCAAGCATGTTCTAGAATGCAAGCATGTTCTAGAATGCAAGACTGCACCCAGATGCAAACATGTTGTAGAATGCAAGACTGTACCTTGATGCAACCCTGTTCTAGAATGCAAGTGCGTTCTAGAATGCAAGCATGTTCTAGAATGCAAGACTGTACCCTGATGCCACGCTGTTCTAGAATGCAAGACTTCTTTATGATCCAAGCTTGTTCTAGAATGCGAGCATTTTCTAGAATGCAAGACTTCTCTATTATGAATGAGTGTCCTAGAATGCAACCCTGTTCTAGAATGCAAGACTTCTCTATGATGCAAGCGTGTTCTAGAATGCAAGCATGTTCAAGAATGCAAGACTTCTCTATGATGCAAGCGTGTTCTAGAATGCAAGCATGTTCTAGAATGCAAGACTTCTCTATGATGCAAGCGTGTTCTAGAATGCAAGCATGTTCAAGAATGCAAGAGTTCTCTATGATGCAAGCGTGTTCTAGAATGCAAGCAAGTTCTAGAATGCAAGACTGCACCCTGATGCAACCGTGTTCTAGAATTCAAGACTGCACCTTGATGCATCCCTGTTCTAGAATACAAGCCTGCATTATGATTCAAGGCAGTTCAAGAATGCAAGACTGCACCCTGATGAAACCCTGTTCTAGAATGCAAGACTTCTCTATTATGAATGAGTGTCCTAGAATGCAACCCTATTCTAGAATGCAAGACTTCTCTATGATGCAATCGTATTCTAGAATTCAACCCTGTTCTAGAATGCAAGACTTCTCTATGATGCAAGCGTGTTCTAGAATGCAAGCATGTTCTAGAATGCAAGACTTCTCTATGATGCAAGCGTGTTCTAGAATGCAAGCATGTTCAAGAATGCAGGAATTCTCTATGATGCAAGCGTGTTCTAGAATGCAAGCCTGTTCTAGAATGCAAGACTGCACCCTGATGCAACCGTGTTCTAGAATTCAAGACTTCACCTTGATGCATCCCTGTTCTAGAATACAAGCCTGCATTATGATTCAAGGCAGTTCTAGAATGCAAGACTGCACCCTGATGCAACCCTGTTCTAGAATGCAAGACTTCTCTATGATGCAACCCTGTTCTAGAATGCAAGCATGTTCTAGAATGCAAGACTTCTCTATGATGCAAGCGTGTTCTAGAATGCAAGCATGTTCAAGAATGCAAGACTGCACCCTGATGCAACTGCAATCGTGTTCTAGAATTCAAGACTGCACCTTGATTCATCCCTGTTCTAGAATACAATCTGCACTATGATTCAAGGCAGTTCTAGAATGCAAGACTGCACCCTGACGCAACCCTGTTCTAGAATGCAAGACTTCTCTATGATGCAATCGTGTTCTAGAATGCAAGCATGTTCTAGAATGCAAGACTGCACCCTGATGCAACCCTGTTCTAGATTGCAAGACTTCTCTATGATGCAACCCTGTTCTAGAATGGAATCCTGCATTATGATTGAAGGCAGTTCTAGAATTCAAGCCTGCACTATGATGCAACGCTGTTCTAGAATGCAAGACTTCTCTATGCTGCAAGCATGTTCTAGAATGCAAGCATGTTCTAGAATGCAAGACTGCACTATGATGCAAGACTGTTTCTAGAAAGCAAGACTGTACCTTGTTGCAACCCTGTTCCAGAATGCAAGCCTGCACTATGATTCAAAGAAGTCCTAGAATTCAAGCCTGCAATATGATGCAAACATGTTCTAGAATGCTAGACTTCTCTATGATGCAAGCGTGTTCTAGAATGGAAGCATGTTCTAGAATGCAAGACTTCTCTATGATGCAAGCGTGTTCAAGAATGCAAGCGTGTTCTAGAATACAAGCATGTTCTAGAATGCAAGACTTCTCTATGATGCATGCGTGTTCTAGAATGCAAGCATGTTCAACAATGCAAGACTGCACCCTGATGCAACCCTGTTCTAGAATGCAAGACTGTATCTTGATGCAACCCTGTTCGAGAATGCAAGCGTGTTCTAGAATGCAAGCATGCTCTAGAATGCAAGACTGCACCCTGATGCAAACATGTTGTAGAATGCAAGACTGTACCTTGATGCAACCCTGTTCTAGAATGCAAGCGTGTTCTAGAATACAAGAAAGTTCTAGAATGCAAGACTGAACCCTGATGCAACCCTGTTCTAGAATGCAAGACTTCTCTATGCTGCAAGCGTGTTCTAGAATGCAAGCATGTTCTAGAACGCAAGACTAAACCCTGATGCAACCCTGTTCTAGAATGCAAGACTTCTCTATGAAGCAAGCCTGTCCTAGAATGCAAGCCTGCATTATGATTCAACGCAGTTCTAGAATTCAAGCCTGCACTATGATGCAAACATGTTCTAGAATGCAAGACTGCACCCTGATGCAACCCTGTTCTAGAATGCAAGATTTCTCTATGATGCAAGCGTGTCCTAGAATGCAAGCCTGCAGTATGATTCAACGCAGTTCTAGAATGCAAGCCTGCACTATGATGCAAACATGTTCTTGAATGCAAGACTGCACCCTGATGCAACCCAGTTCTAGAATGCAAGACTGCACCCTGATGCTAGCGTGTTCTAGAATGCAACCCTGTTCTAGAATGCAAGACTTCTCTACGATGCAAGCGTGTTCTAGAATGCAAGCATGTTCTAGAATGCAAGACTGCACCCTGATGCAACCGTGTTCTAGAATTCAAGACTGCACCCTGATGCATCCCTGTTCTAGAATACAAGCCTGCATTATAATTCAAGGCAGTTCTAGAATGCAAGACTGCACCCTGATGCAACCCTGTTCTAGAATGCAAGACTTCTCTATGATGCTAGTGTGTTCTAGAATGCAACCCTGTTCTAGAATGCAAGACTTCTCTATGATGCAAGCGTGTTCTAGAATGCAAGCATGTTCTAGAATGCAAGACGGCACCCTGATGCAACCGTGTTCTAGAATTCAAGACTGCACCTTGATGCATCCCTGTTCTAGAATACAAGCCTGCATTATGATTCAAGGCAGTTCTAGAATGCAAGACTGCACCCTGATGCAACCCTGTTCTAGAATGCAAGACTTCTCTATGATACAACCCTGTTCTAGAATGCAAGCGTGTTCTAGAATGCAAGACTGCACCCTGATGCAAACATGTTGTAGAATGCAAGACTGTACCTTGATGCAACCCTGTTCTAGAATGCAAGCGTGTTCTAGAATGCAAGCAAGTTCTAGAATGCAAGACTGAACCCTGATGCAACCCTGTTCTAGAATGCAAGACTTCTCTATGATGCAAGCGTGTTCTAGAATGCAATCCTGTTCTAGAATGCAAGACTTCTCTATGATGCAAGCGTGTTCTAGAATGCAAGCATGTTCTAGAATGCAAGACTTCTCTATGATGCAAGCGTGTTCTAGAATGCAAGCATGTTCTAGAATGCAAGACTGCACCCTGATGCAACCGCAACCGTGTTCTAGAATTCAAGACTGCACCTTGATTCATCCCTGTTCTAGAATACAAGCCTGCATTATGATTCAAGGCAGTTCTAGAATGCAAGATTGCACCCTGATGCAACCCTGTTCTAGAATGCAAGACTTCTCTATGATGCAACGCTGTTTTAGAATACAAGCCTGCATTTTGATTGACGGCACTTCTAGAATTCAAGCCTGCACTATGATGCAACCCTGTTCTAGAATGCAAGAGTTCTCTATGATGCAAGCATGTTCTAGAATGCAACCCTGTTCTAGAATGCAAGACTTCTCTACGATGCAAGCGTGTTCTAGAATGCAAGCAAGTTCTAGAATGCAAGACTGAACCCTGATGCAACCCTGTTCTAGAATGCAAGACTTCTCTATGATGCAAGCGTGTTCTAGAATGCAATCCTGTTCTAGAATGCAAGACTTCTCTATGATGCAAGCGTGTTCTAGAATGCAACCCTGTTCTAGAATGCAAGACTTCTCTATGCTGCAAGCGTGTTCTAGAATGCAAGCACGTTCTAGAATGCAAGACTGCACCCTGATGCAACCCTGTTCTAGAATGCAAGACTTCTCTATGATGCAAGCGTGTCCTAGAATGCAAGCATGTTCTAGAATGCAAGACTGCACCCTGATGCAAACCTGTTCTAGAATGCAAGATTGTTCCTTGATGCAACCCTTTTCTAGAATGCAAGCCTGCATTATGATTGAAGGCAGTTCTAGAATTCAAGCCTGCCCTATGATGCAACCCTGTTCTAGAATGCAAGAGTTCTCTATGATGCAAGCATGTTCTAGAATGCAAGCATGTTCTAGAATGCAAGACTTCTCTATGATGCTAGCGTGTTCTAGAATGCAAGCATGTTCTAGAATTCAAGACTGCACCCTGATGCAACCGTGTTCTAGAATTCAAGACTGCACCTTGATGCATCCCTGTTCTAGAATACAAGCCTGCATTATGATTCAAGGCAGTTCTACAATGCAAGACTGCACCCTGATGCAACCCTGTTCTAGAATGCAAGACTTCTCTATGATGCAAGCGTGTTCTAGAATGCAAGCATGTTCTAGAATGCAAGACTGCACTATGATGCTAGACTGTTGCTAGAAAGCAAGACTGTACCTTGTTGCAACCCTGTTCCAGAATGCAAGCCTGCACTATGATTCAAAGAAGTCCTAGAATTCAAGCCTGCAATATGATGCAAACATGTTCTAGAACGCTAGACTTCTCTATGATGCAAGCGTGTTCTAGAATGCAAGCATGTTCTAGAATGCAAGACTTCTCTATGATGCAAGCGTGTTCTAGAATGCAAGCATGTTCTAGAATGCAAGACTTCTCTATGATGCATGCGTGTTCTAGAATGCAAGCATGTTCTACAATGCAAGACTGCACCCTGATGCAACGCTGTTCTAGAATGCAAGACTTCTCTATGATGCAACCCTGTTCTAGAATGCAAGCGTGTTCTAGAATGCAAGCATGTTCTAGAATGCAAGACTGCACCCTGATGCAAACATGTTGTAGAATGCAAGACTGTACCTTGAAGCAACCCTGTTCTAGAATGCAAGCATGTTCTAGAATGCAAGAATTCTCTCTGTTGCAAGCCTGTTCTAGAATGCAAGGACGTTCTAGAATGCAAGACTGCACCCTGATGCAACCCAGTTCTAGAATGCAAGACTGCACCCTGATGCTAGCGTGTTCTAGAATGCAACCCTGTTCTAGAATGCAAGACTGCACCCTGATGCAAACATGTTCTAGAATGCAAGACTGTACCTTGATTCATCCCTGTTCTAGAATACAAGCCTGCATTATGATTGAAGGCAGTTCTAGAATTCAAGCCTGCACTATGATGCTACCCTGTTCTAGAATGCAAGACTTCTCTATGATGCAACCCTGTTCTAGAATGCAAGCGTGTTCTAGAATGCAAGCATGTTCTAGAATGCAAGACTGCACCCTGATGCAAACATGTTGTAGAATGCAAGACTGTACCTTGATGCAACCCTGTTCTAGAATGCAAGCGTGTTCTAGAATGCAAGCATGTTCTAGAATGCAAGACTGCACCCTGATGCAAACATGTTGTAGAATGCAAGACTGTACCTTGATGCAACCCTGTTCTAGAATGCAAGGGTGTTCTAGAATGCAAGCAAGTTCTAGAATGCAAGACTTAACCCTGATGCAACTCTGTTCTGGAATGCAAGACTTCTCTATGATGCAAGCGTGTTCTAGAATGCAACCCTGTTCTAGAATACAAGATTTCTCTATGATGCAACCTTGTTCTAGAATGCAAGCGTGTTCTAGAATGCATGACTGCACCCTGAAGCAACCCTGTTCTAGAATGCAAGACTGCACCCTGAAGCAACCCTGTTCTAGAATGCAAGCATGTTCTAGAATGCAAGAATTCTCTCTGATGCAAGCGTCTTCTAGAATGCAAGCATGCTCTAGAATATAAGACTGCACCCTGATGCAACCCAGTTCTAGAATGCAAGACTGCACCCTGATGCTTGCGTGTTCTAGAATGCAACCCTGTTCTAGAATGCAAGACTTCTCTATGATGCAAGCGTGTTCTAGAATGCAAGCATGTTCTAGAATGCAAGACTGCACCCTGATGCAACCGTGTTCTAGAATGCAAGACTGCACCTTGATTCATCCCTGTTCTAGAATACAAGCCTGCATTATGATTCAAGGCAGTTCTAGAATGCAAGATTGCACCCTGATGCAACGCTGTTCTAGAATGCAAGACTTCTCTATGATGCAACCGTGTTCTAGAATGCAACCCTGTTCTAGAATGCAAGACTTCTCTATGCTGCAAGCGTGTTCTAGAATGCAACCCTGTTCTAGAATGCAAGACTTCTCTATGATGCAAGCGTGTTCTAGAATGCAAGCATGTTCTAGAATGCAAGACTGCACCCTGATGCAAACATGTTGTAGAATGCAAGACTGTACCTTGATGCAACCCTGTTCTAGAATGCAAGCGTGTTCTAGAATGCAAGCAAGTTCTAGAATGCAAGACTTCTCTATGATGCAAGCGTGTTCTAGAATGCAAGCATGTTCTAGAATGCAAGACTTCTCTATGATGCAAGCGTGTTCTAGAATGCAAGCATGTTCTAGAATGCAAGACTGCACCTTGATTCATCCCTGTTCTAGAATACAAGCCTGCATTATGATTCAAGGCAGTTCTAGAATGCAAGACTGCACCCTGATGCAACCCTGTTCTAGAATGCAAGACTTCTCTATGATGCAACGCTGTTCTAGAATGCAAGCCTGCATTATGATTGAAGGCAGTTCTAGAATTCAAGCCTGCACTATGATGCTACCCTGTTCTAGAATGCAAGACTTCTCTATGCTGCAAGCGTGTTCTAGAATGCAAGCAAGTTCTAGAATGCAAGACTAAACCCTGATGCAACCCTGTTCTAGAATGCAAGACTTCTCTATGAAGCAAGCCTGTCCTAGAATGCAAGCCTGCATTATGATTCAAGCAGTTCTAGAATTCAAGCCTGCACTATGATGCAAACATGTTCTAGAATGCAAGACTGCACCCTGATGCAACCCTGTTCTAGAATGCAAGATTTCTCTACAAAATAAGGACATTTCCACCCGAAATATCCATTTCTGTCAACATTTCGAAAATTTTCACACTACTATCGATACCTATGCCAGAAATAAGAAGTTCTCTCTGAAGTATCACTCCTTATCCTTGCAATCAATATAGCTTTCTTTCCAAAATGATGCCATTCCTCCCTAAATATAGCATTTTTTCTCCAAATACTGATTTTCATCCCTATAAGAGGTCCTTCTATCTACAGAATGCTGCTTTTTAGTATGATATGACACACTGTTGCCAGAATACTTCTTTTCCTTTACAAATTAAGGACATTTCCACCCTAAATATCAGTCTCTGTCAAAATCTGGAAAATTTTCACAAGACTATCAATAGTGACCCCAGAAATCAGAAGTTCTTTCTTAAGTATCACTCTTTGTCTTTGCAAAAGTAGGATTTTCTTTCAAAAATAATGCTTCTCAACCTTAAAAACATCATTTCTTCCCCAAAGTGCTGGTTTTTATCCCCAAAAGATGACATTTTCTCTACAAAATGAAGCTTTCTAGCTCAGTTATCAAGCATTGCTTCCAGAATACCTGCTTTCCTCTACAAAACAAGGAGATTTCCACCCGAAATATCAATTTCTGACAACATTTAGGCAATTTTTCACCAGAATAACAATACTTATCCCAGAAATAAGAAGTTCTCTCCTAAGTATCACTCCTTATCCTTGCAATAAATGGAATTTTCTTTCCAAAATAATGCTTTTCATCCCTAAAAATAGCATTTTCTCCCCAAAATTTTGGTTTTTAACCACAATAGAAGATAACTTTCTCTACAAAACGATGCTTTCTGGGAGAATATGATGCATTAATTCCAGCATGCCTGTTTGCCTGTACAAAAGTAGGGCATTTCCACCCGTAATATCAATTTCTGTCTACATTTAGGCCATTTTTCACCAGAATAACAATACTTATCCCAGAAATAAGAAGGTTATCACTCCTTATCATTGCAATAAATGGAATTTTCTTTCCAAAATAATGCTTTTCATCCCACAAATCAGCATTTTATTCCCCAAAATGCTGGTCTTCATCCCTGAAAGAAGACGTTTTCTCTACAAAATGATGCTTTCTAGCAGAATATGGCACTTTGTATCCAGAATACCTGTTTTCCTCTACAGAATAGAGACATCTCCACCCGAAATATCAATTTCCGTCAAAAGTTTGAAAATTTTCTCACGAATATGGATACTTATCCCAGAAATCAGAAGTTCTCTCTTAAGTATCATTCTTTATCTTGGCAAAAGTATGATTTTCTTTCCAAAATAATGCTTTTCACCCTAACAATAGCATTTTATTCCCAAAAATGCTGGTTTTCATCCCTGAAAGAAGACATTTTCTCTAGAAAATGATGCTTTCCATCGGAGTAGGCCACATTGTTTCCAGACATCCTGCTTTCCTCTACAAAATAAGGACATTTCCACCCAAAATATCCATTTCTGTCAACATTTAGAAAATTTTCACGCGAATATGGATACTTATCCCAGAAATAAGAAGTTCTCTCATAAGTATCGATCTTTCTCTTTGCAAGAATATTATTATTTTTACAAAAAAATTATTTTTAATACTTGGATATAGCATGTCATCCCAAAAATACTGGATTTCATCCCCTCATGAAGACACTTTCCCTATAAAATCTTGTTTTCTATCAGAATATGTCATACTGTTTCCAGAATACCTGTTTTACTCTAGAAATTAAGGACATTTCTAAACTAATTGGCAGTTTCTGTTAAAAATAAAACATTTTCTCATTAATATCAATACTTATCGCGGAGATTAGAAGTTCTCTCTTAAGAATCATTCTTTATCTTTTCAAGAATACTATTCTCTTTCCAAAATAATGCTTTTCATCACTCAAGAGAGCATTTTCACCCCCAAATTCTGGATTTCATCCCCAAAAGAAGACATTTTCTCTAGAAAATGATGCTTTCCATCGGAGAAAATTTTGAAAATTTTCATGACATGCTATATTCAAGTATTAAAAATAATTTTTTGTAAAAATAATAATATTTTTGCAAAGAGAAAGAACGATGCTTATGAGAGAACTTCTTATTAGTGGGGTAAGTATCCATATTCGCGTGAACATGCGAAAGTGAGGAACACCGCCGCCTCGGAAGAAAGCAGCCGGCCGAAGTCGCTCTTTATCGGCTACCGATTTGGCCGCGACCGCTCTTTTCTCGGAGAAGCGGCAACAACCGAGCTCCGTGATTCGAGCGTCTCTGCTGCAGCCGAGTAGTGCGACTTCGGCCGGCACCTCTCTCGAGGGAGAAGCGTATCCCCGCAGCCTAGAATAGAGCGAACTGAACATCAAGTCGTGTTCTCTCCGAATGAGCAACTCCCAGCTCTATTGAGCACGCCCGTCAGATAAGTAAGAAGAACTCGTTTCTTTCCACTTCGACTGAGAAACTAGTTGTGTAGCAATGGAAAAAGAGGAAAGAAACGAAATCTGTCCAAACGGAAGAATAACCGCTTGGAACAGTGCTAGGAGTTGTGCTTTCAGCGAGAAAGGAAGCTGAGGACAAAGTGTTCCTTTCCGAGCTGCCGTGAGGAACCCCCCCGCCTCGGAAGAAAGCAGCCGGCCGAAGTCGCTCTTTATCGGCTACCGATTTGGCCGCGACCGCTCTTTTCTCGGAGAAGCGGCAACAACCGAGCTCCGTGATTCGAGCGTCTCTGCTGCAGCCGAGTAGTGCGACTTCGGCCGGCACCTCTCTCGAGGGAGAAGCGTTTCCCCGCAGCCTAGAATAGAGCGAACTGAACATCAAGTCGTGTTCTCTCCGAATGAGCAACTCCCAGCTCTATTGAGCACGCCCGTCAGATAAGTAAGAAGAACTCGTTTCTTTCCACTTCGACTGAGAAACTAGTTGTGTAGCAATGGAAAAAGAGGAAAGAAACGAAATCTGTCCAAACGGAAGAATAACCGCTTGGAACAGTGCTAGGAGTTGTGCTTTCAGCGAGAAAGGAAGCTGAAGACAAAGTGTTCCTTTCCGAGCTGCCGTGAGGAACCCCCCCGCATCGGAAGAAAGCAGCCGGCCGAAGTCGCTCTTTATCGGCTACCGATTTGGCCGCGACCGCTCTTTTCTCGGAGAAGCGGCAACAACCGAGCTCCGTGATTCGAGCGTCTCTGCTGCAGCCGAGTAGCGCGACTTCGGCCGGTACCTTTCTTTTGAGTGAGAAGCATATAGGTTGTCGAGTTAAAATTATCCAACTGAACGATGAAGGAAATATTAAGAGTAAAACGAGACTTTATAAGAAAGGAATGAAAGTAGAATATAATTGTCTTCTTTTGGGGATGAAATCCAGAATTTGGGGGTGAAAATGCTGTCTTGAGTGATGAAAAGCATTATTTTGGAAAGAGAATACTATTCTTGAAAAGATAAAGAATGATTCTTAAGAGAGAACTTCTAATCTCCGCGATAAGTATTGATATTAATGAGAAAATGTTTTAATTTTAACAGAAACTGCCAATTAGTTTAGAAATGTCCTTAATTTCTAGAGTAAAACAGGTATTCCGGAAACAGTACGACATATTCTGATAGAAAACAAGATTTTATAGGGAAAGTGTCTTCATGAGGGGATGAAATCCAGTATTTTTGGGATGACATGCTATATCCAAGTATTAAAAATAATTTTTTTGTAAAAATAATAATATTTTTGCAAAGAGAAAGATCGACACTTATGAGAGAACTTCTTATTTCTGGGGTAAGTATCCATATTCGCGTGAAAATTTTCTAAAAATTTTCTTTTTTTTGGAAAGAAAATTCCATTTATTGCAAGGATAAGGAGTGATACTTAGGAGAGAACTTCTTATTTCTGGGATAAGTATTGTTATTCTGGTGAAAAATAGCCTAAATGTTGTCAGAAATTGATATTTCGGGTGGAAATCTCCTTGTTTTGTAGAGGAAAGCAGGTATTCTGGAAGCAATGCTTGATAACTGAGCTAGAAAGCTTCATTTTGTAGAGAAAATGTCATCTTTTGGGGATAAAAACCAGCACTTTGGGGAAGAAATGATGTTTTTAAGGTTGAGAAGCATTATTTTTGAAAGAAAATCCTACTTTTGCGAAGACAAAGAGTGATACTTAAGAAAGAACTTCTGATTTCTGGGGTCACTATTGATAGTCTTGTGAAAATTTTCCAGATTTTGACAGAGACTGATATTTAGGGTGGAAATGTCCTTAATTTGTAAAGGAAAAGAAGTATTCTGGCAACAGTGTGTCATATCATACTAAAAAGCAGCATTCTGTAGATAGAAGGACCTCTTATAGGGATGAAAATCAGTATTTGGAGAAAAAATGCTATATTTAGGGAGGAATGGCATCATTTTGGAAAGAAAGCTATATTGATTGCAAGGATAAGGAGTGATACTTCAGAGAGAACTTCTTATTTCTGGCATAGGTATCGATAGTAGTGTGAAAATTTTCGAAATGTTGACAGAAATGGATATTTCGGGTGGAAATGTCCTTATTTTGTAGAGGAAAGCAGGAATTCTGGAAACAATGTGGCCTACTCCGATGGAAAGCATCATTTTCTAGAGAAAATGTCTTCTTTCAGGGATGAAAACCAGCATTTTTGGGAATAAAATGCTATTGTTAGGGTGAAAAGCATTATTTTGGAAAGAAAATCATACTTTTGCCAAGATAAAGAATGATACTTAAGAGAGAACTTCTGATTTCTGGGATAAGTATCCATATTCGTGAGAAAATTTTCAAACTTTTGACGGAAATTGATATTTCGGGTGGAGATGTCTCTATTCTGTAGAGGAAAACAGGTATTCTGGATACAAAGTGCCATATTCTGCTAGAAAGCATCATTTTGTAGAGAAAACGTCTTCTTTCAGGGATGAAGACCAGCATTTTGGGGAATAAAATGCTGATTTGTGGGATGAAAAGCATTATTTTGGAAAGAAAATTCCATTTATTGCAAGGATAAGGAGTGATACTTAGGAGAGAACTTCTTATTTCTGGGATAAGTATTGTTATTCTGGTGAAAAATTGCCTAAATGTTGTCAGAAATTGATATTTCGGGTGGAAATCTCCTTGTTTTGTAGAGGAAAGCAGGTATTCTGGAAGCAATGCTTGATAACTGAGCTAGAAAGCTTCATTTTGTAGAGAAAATGTCATCTTTTGGGGATAAAAACCAGCACTTTGGGGAAGAAATGATGTTTTTAAGGTTGAGAAGCATTATTTTTGAAAGAAAATCCTACTTTTGCGAAGACAAAGAGTGATACTTAAGAAAGAACTTCTGATTTCTGGGGTCACTATTGATAGTCTTGTGAAAATTTTCCAGATTTTGACAGAGACTGATATTTAGGGTGGAAATGTCCTTAATTTGTAAAGGAAAAGAAGTATTCTGGCAACAGTGTGTCATATCATACTAAAAAGCAGCATTCTGCAGATAGAAGGACCTCTTATAGGGATGAAAATCAGTATTTGGAGAAAAAATGCTATATTTAGGGAGGAATGGCATCATTTTGGAAAGAAAGCTATATTGATTGCAAGGATAAGGAGTGATACTTCAGAGAGAACTTCTTATTTCTGGCATAGGTATCGATAGTAGTGTGAAAATTTTCTAAATGTTGACAGAAATGGATATTTTGGGTGGAAATGTCCATATTTTGTAGAGGAAAGCAGGATGTCTGGAAACAATGTGGCCTACTCCGATGGAAAGCATCATTTTCTAGAGAAAATGTCTTCTTTTGGGGATGAAATCCAGAATTTGGGGGTGAGAATGCTGTCTTGAGTGATGAAAAGCATTATTTTGGAAAGAGAATACTATTCTTGAAAAGATAAAGAATGATTCTTAAGAGAGAACTTCTAATCTCCGCGATAAGTATTGATATTAATGAGAAAATGTTTTAATTTTAACAGAAACTGCCGATTAGTTTAGAAATGTCCTTAATTTCTAGAGTAAAACAGGTATTCCGGAAACAGTACGACATATTCTGATAGAAAACAAGATTTTATAGGGAAAGTGTCTTCATGAGGGGATGAAATCCAGTATTTTTGGGATGACATGCTATATCCAAGTATTAAAAATAATTTTTTTGTAAAAATAATAATATTTTTTGCAAAGAGAAAGATCGATACTTATGAGAGAACTTCTTATTTCTGGGATAAGTATCCATATTCGCGTGAAAATTTTCTAAATGTTGACAGAAATGGATATTTCGGGTGGAAATGTCCTTATTTTGTAGAGGAAAGCAGGAATTCTGGAAACAATATGGCCTACTCCAATGGAAAGCATCATTTTCTAGAGAAAATGTCTTCTTTCGGGATGAAAACCAGCATTTTTGGGAATAAAATGCTATTGTTAGGGTGAAAAGCATTATTTTGGAAAGAAAATCATACTTTTGCCAAGATAAAGAATGATACTTAAGAGAGATGATGCAAGCGTGTTGAAGGCAGTTCTAGAATTCAAGCCTGCACTATGATGCTACCCTGTTCTAGAATGCAAGACTTCTCTATGCTGCAAGCGTGTTCTAGAATGCAAGCAAGTTCTAGAATGCAAGACTGCACCCTGATGCAACCCTGTTCTAGAATGCAAGACTTCTCTATGATGCAAGCGTGTCCTAGAATGCAAGCCTGCATTATGATTCAACGCAGTTCTAGAATTCAAGCCTGCACTATGATGCAAGCAAGTTCTAGAATGCAAGACTGCACCCTGATGCAACCCTGTTCTAGAATGCAAGATTTCTCTATGATGCAAGCGTGTCCTAGAATGCAAGCCTGCATTATGATTCCAGGCAGTTCTAGAATCCAAGACTGCACTATGATGCAAACATGTTCTAGAATGCAAGACTGCACCCTGATGCAACCCAATTCTAGAATGCAAGACTTCTCTATGATGCTAGCGTGTTCTAGAATGCAACCCTGTTCTAGAATGCAAGACTTCTCTATGATGCAAGCGTGTTCTAGAATGCAAGCATGTTCTAGAATGCAAGACTGCACCCTGATGCAACCGTGTTCTAGAATTCAAGACTGCACCTTGATGCATCCCTGTTCTAGAATACAAGCCTGCATTATGATTCAAGGCAGTTCTAGAATGCAAGACTGCACCCTGATGGAACCCTGTTCTAGAATGCAAGACTTCTCTATGATGCAAGCGTGTTCTTGAATGCAAGCATGTTCTAGAATGCAAGACTGCACCCTGATGCAACCGCAACCGTGTTCTGGAATTCAAGACTGCACCTTGATTCATCCCTGTTCTAGAATACAAGCCTGCATTATGATTCAAGGCAGTTCTAGAATGCAAGACTGCACCCTGATGCAACCCTGTTCTAGAATGCAAGAATTTTCTATGATGCAACCCTGTTCTAGAATGCAAGCGTGTTCTAGAATGCAAGCATGTTCTAGAATGCAAGACTGCACCCTGATGCAAACATGTTGTAGAATGCAAGACTGTACCTTGATGCAACCCTGTTCTAGAATGCAAGCGTGTTCTAGAATGCAAGCAAGTTCTAGAATGCAAGACTGAACCCTGATGCAACCCTGTTCTAGAATGCAAGACTTCTCTATGATGCAAGCGTGTTCTAGAATGCAACCCTGTTCTAGAATGCAAGACTTCTCTATGATGCGTGTTCTAGAATGCAAGCATGTTCAAGAATGCAAGACTTGTCTATGATGCAAGTGTGTTCTAGAATGCAAGCATGTTCTAGAATTCAAGCCTGCACTATGATGCAAACATGTTCTAGAATGCAAGACTGCACCCTGATGCAACCCAGTTCTAGAATGCAAGACTGCACCCTGATGCTAGCGTGTTCTAGAATGCAAGCATGTTCTAGAATGCAAGACTGCACCCTGATGCAACCGTGTTCTAGAATTCAAGACTGCACCTTAATGCATCCCTGTTCTAGAATACAAGCCTGCATTATGATACAAGGCAGTTCTAGAATGCAAGACTGCACCCTGATGCAACCCTGTTCTAGAATGCAAGACTTCTCTATGATGCAAGCGTGTTCTAGAATGCAAGCATGTTCTAGAATGCAAGACTTCTCTATGATGCAAGCGTGTTCTAGAATGCAAGCATGTTCAAGAATGCAGGAGTTCTCTATGATGCAAGCGTGTTCTAGAATGCAAGCCTGTTCTAGAATACAAGACTGCACCCTGATGCAACCGTGTTCTAGAATTCAAGACTTCACCTTGATGCATCCCTGTTCTAGAATACAAGCCTGCATTATGATTCAAGGCAGTTCTAGAATGCAAGACTGCACCCTGATGCAACCCTGTTCTAGAATGCAAGACTTCTCTATGATGCAACCCTGTTCTAGAATGCAAGCATGTTCTAGAATGCAAGACTTCTCTATGATGCAAGCGTGTTCTAGAATGCAAGCATGTTCTAGAATGCAAGACTGCACCCTGATGCAACCGCAATCGTGTTCTAGAATTCAAGACTGCACATTGATTCATCCCTGTTCCAGAATACAATCTGCACTATGATTCAAGGCAGTTCTAGAATGCAAGACTGCACCCTGACGCAACCCTGTTCTAGAATGCAAGACTTCTCTATGATGCATGCGTGTTCTAGAATGCAAGCATGTTCTAGAATGCAAGACTGCACCCTGATGCAACCCTGTTCTAAATTGCAAGACTTCTCTATGATGCAACCCTGTTCTAGAATGGAATCCTGCATTATGATTGAAGGCAGTTCTAGAATTCAAGCCTGCACTATGATGCAACGCTGTTCTAGAATGCAAGACTTCTCTATGCTGCAAGCATGTTCTAGAATGCAAGCATGTTCTAGAATGCAAGACTGCACTATGATGCAAGACTGTTTCTAGAAAGCAAGACTGTACCTTGTTGCAACCCTGTTCCAGAATGCAAGCCTGCACTATGATTCAAAGAAGTCCTAGAATTCAAGCCTGCAATATGATGCAAACATGTTCTAGAATGCTAGACTTCTCTATGATGCAAGCGTGTTCTAGAATGGAAGCATGTTCTAGAATGCAAGACTTCTCTATGATGCAAGCGTGTTCAAGAATGCAAGCGTGGTCTAGAATACAAGCATGTTCTAGAATGCAAGACTTCTCTATGATGCATGCGTGTTCTAGAATGCAAGCATGTTCAACAATGCAAGACTGCACCCTGATGCAACCCTGTTCTAGAATGCAAGACTGTATCTTGATGCAACCCTGTTCTAGAATGCAAGCGTGTTCTAGAATGCAAGCATGCTCTAGAATGCAAGACTGCACCCTGATGCAAACATGTTGTAGAATGCAAGACTGTACCTTGATGCAACCCTGTTCTAGAATGCAAGCGTGTTCTAGAATACAAGAAAGTTCTATAATGCAAGACTGAACCCTGATGCAACCCTGTTCTAGAATGCAAGACTTCTCTATGCTGCAAGCGTGTTCTAGAATGCAAGCAAGTTCTAGAACGCAAGACTAAACCCTGATGCAACCCTGTTCTAGAATGCAAGACTTCTCTATGAAGCAAGCCTGTCCTAGAATGCAAGCCTGCATTATGATTCAAGGCAGTTCTAGAATTCAAGCCTGCACTATGATGCAAACATGTTCTAGAATGCAAGACTGCACCCTGATGCAACCCTGTTCTAGAATGCAAGATTTCTCTATGATGCAAGCGTGTCCTAGAATGCAAGCCTGCAGTATGATTCAACGCAGTTCTAGAATGCAAGCCTGCACTATGATGCAAACATGTTCTAGAATGCAAGACTGCACCCTGATGCAACCCTGTTCTAGAATGCAAGACTTCTCTATGATGCAACCCTGTTCTAGAATGCAAGCATGTTCTAGAATGCAAGACTTCTCTATGATGCAAGCGTGTTCTAGAATGCAAGCATGTTCTAGAATGCAAGACTGCACCCTGATGCAACCGCAATCGTGTTCTAGAATTCAAGACTGCACATTGATTCATCCCTGTTCCAGAATACAATCTGCACTATGATTCAAGGCAGTTCTAGAATGCAAGACTGCACCCTGACGCAACCCTGTTCTAGAATGCAAGACTTCTCTATGATGCATGCGTGTTCTAGAATGCAAGCATGTTCTAGAATGCAAGACTGCACCCTGATGCAACCCTGTTCTAAATTGCAAGACTTCTCTATGATGCAACCCTGTTCTAGAATGGAATCCTGCATTATGATTGAAGGCAGTTCTAGAATTCAAGCCTGCACTATGATGCAACGCTGTTCTAGAATGCAAGACTTCTCTATGCTGCAAGCATGTTCTAGAATGCAAGCATGTTCTAGAATGCAAGACTGCACTATGATGCAAGACTGTTTCTAGAAAGCAAGACTGTACCTTGTTGCAACCCTGTTCCAGAATGCAAGCCTGCACTATGATTCAAAGAAGTCCTAGAATTCAAGCCTGCAATATGATGCAAACATGTTCTAGAATGCTAGACTTCTCTATGATGCAAGCGTGTTCTAGAATGGAAGCATGTTCTAGAATGCAAGACTTCTCTATGATGCAAGCGTGTTCAAGAATGCAAGCGTGGTCTAGAATACAAGCATGTTCTAGAATGCAAGACTTCTCTATGATGCATGCGTGTTCTAGAATGCAAGCATGTTCAACAATGCAAGACTGCACCCTGATGCAACCCTGTTCTAGAATGCAAGACTGTATCTTGATGCAACCCTGTTCTAGAATGCAAGCGTGTTCTAGAATGCAAGCATGCTCTAGAATGCAAGACTGCACCCTGATGCAAACATGTTGTAGAATGCAAGACTGTACCTTGATGCAACCCTGTTCTAGAATGCAAGCGTGTTCTAGAATACAAGAAAGTTCTATAATGCAAGACTGAACCCTGATGCAACCCTGTTCTAGAATGCAAGACTTCTCTATGCTGCAAGCGTGTTCTAGAATGCAAGCAAGTTCTAGAACGCAAGACTAAACCCTGATGCAACCCTGTTCTAGAATGCAAGACTTCTCTATGAAGCAAGCCTGTCCTAGAATGCAAGCCTGCATTATGATTCAAGGCAGTTCTAGAATTCAAGCCTGCACTATGATGCAAACATGTTCTAGAATGCAAGACTGCACCCTGATGCAACCCTGTTCTAGAATGCAAGATTTCTCTATGATGCAAGCGTGTCCTAGAATGCAAGCCTGCAGTATGATTCAACGCAGTTCTAGAATGCAAGCCTGCACTATGATGCAAACATGTTCTTGAATGCAAGACTGCACCCTGATGCAACCCAGTTCTAGAATGCAAGACTGCACCCTGATGCTAGCGTGTTCTAGAATGCAACCCTGTTCTAGAATGCAAGACTTCTCTATGATGCAAGCGTGTTCTAGAATGCAAGCATGTTCTAGAATGCAAGACTGCACCCTGATGCAACCGTGTTCTAGAATTCAAGACTGCACCTTGATGCATCCCTGTTCTAGAATACAAGCCTGCATTATGATTCAAGGCAGTTCTAGAATGCAAGACTGCACCCTGATGCAACCCTGTTCTAGAATGCAAGACTTCTCTATGATGCAAGCGTGTTCTAGAATGCAAGCATGTTCTAGAATGCAAGACTTCTCTATGATGCAAGCGTGTTCTAGAATGCAAGCATGTTCTAGAATGCAAGACTGCACCCTGATGCAACCGCAACCGTGTTCTAGAATTCAAGACTGCCCCTTGATTCATGCCTGTTCTAGAATACAAGCCTGCATTATGATTCAAGGCAGTTCTAGAATGCAAGACTGCACCCTGATGCAACCCTGTTCTAGAATGCAAGACTTCTCTATGATGCAACCCTGTTCTAGAATGCAAGCGTGTTCTAGAATGCAAGCATGTTCTAGAATGCAAGACTGCACCCTGATGCTAACATGTTGTAGAATGCAAGACTGTACCTTGATGCAACCCTGTTCTAGAATGCAAGCGTGTTCTAGAATGCAAGCAAGTTCTAGAATGCAAGACTGAACCCTGATGCAACCCTGTTCTAGAATGCAAGACTTCTCTATGATGCAAGCGTGTTCTAGAATGCAACCCTGTTCTAGAATGCAAGACTTCTCTATGATGCAAGCGTGTTCTAGAATGCAACCCTGTTCTAGAATGCAAGACTTCTCTATGATGCTAGCGTGTTGTAGAATGCAAGACTTCTCTATGATGCAAGCATATTCTAGAATGCAAGCATGTTCTAGAATGAAAGACTGCACCTTGATGCAACCCTGTTCTAGAATGCAAGCATGTTCTAGAATGCAAGCATGTTCTAGAATGCAAGACTGCACCCTGATGCAAACATGTTGTAGAATGCAAGACTGTACCTTGATGCAACCCTGTTCTAGAATGCAAGTGCGTTCTAGAATGCAAGCATGTTCTAGAATGCAAGACTGTACCCTGATGCCACGCTGTTCTAGAATGCTAGACTTCTTTATGATCCAAGCTTGTTCTAGAATGCGAGCATTTTCTAGAATGCAAGACTTCTCTATTATGAATGAGTGTCCTAGAATGCAACCCTGTTCTAGAATGCAAGACTTCTCTATGATGCAAGCGTGTTCTAGAATGCAAGCATGTTCAAGAATGCAAGACTTCTCTATGATGCAAGCGTGTTCTAGAATGCAAGCATGTTCTAGAATGCAAGACTTCTCTATGATGCAAGCGTGTTCTAGAATGCAAGCATGTTCAAGAATGCAAGAGTTCTCTATGATGCAAGCGTGTTCTAGAATGCAAGCAAGTTCTAGAATGCAAGACTGCACCCTGATGCAACCGTGTTCTAGAATTCAAGACTGCACCTTGATGCATCCCTGTTCTAGAATACAAGCCTGCATTATGATTCAAGGCAGTTCAAGAATGCAAGACTGCACCCTGATGAAACCCTGTTCTAGAATGCAAGACTTCTCTATTATGAATGAGTGTCCTAGAATGCAACCCTATTCTAGAATGCAAGACTTCTCTATGATGCAATCGTATTCTAGAATTCAACCCTGTTCTAGAATGCAAGACTTCTCTATGATGCAAGCGTGTTCTAGAATGCAAGCATGTTCTAGAATGCAAGACTTCTCTATGATGCAAGCGTGTTCTAGAATGCAAGCATGTTCAAGAATGCAGGAGTTCTCTATGATGCAAGCGTGTTCTAGAATGCAAGCCTGTTCTAGAATGCAAGACTGCACCCTGATGCAACCGTGTTCTAGAATTCAAGACTTCACCTTGATGCATCCCTGTTCTAGAATACAAGCCTGCATTATGATTCAAGGCAGTTCTAGAATGCAAGACTGCACCCTGATGCAACCCTGTTCTAGAATGCAAGACTTCTCTATGATGCAACCCTGTTCTAGAATGCAAGCATGTTCTAGAATGCAAGACTTCTCTATGATGCAAGCGTGTTCTAGAATGCAAGCATGTTCAAGAATGCAAGACTGCACCCTGATGCAACCGCAATCGTGTTCTAGAATTCAAGACTGCACCTTGATTCATCCCTGTTCTAGAATACAATCTGCACTATGATTCAAGGCAGTTCTAGAATGCAAGACTGCACCCTGACGCAACCCTGTTCTAGAATGCAAGACTTCTCTATGATGCAATCGTGTTCTAGAATGCAAGCATGTTCTAGAATGCAAGACTGCACCCTGATGCAACCCTGTTCTAGATTGCAAGACTTCTCTATGATGCAACCCTGTTCTAGAATGGAATCCTGCATTATGATTGAAGGCAGTTCTAGAATTCAAGCCTGCACTATGATGCAACGCTGTTCTAGAATGCAAGACTTCTCTATGCTGCAAGCATGTTCTAGAATGCAAGCATGTTCTAGAATGCAAGACTGCACTATGATGCAAGACTGTTTCTAGAAAGCAAGACTGTACCTTGTTGCAACCCTGTTCCAGAATGCAAGCCTGCACTATGATTCAAAGAAGTCCTAGAATTCAAGCCTGCAATATGATGCAAACATGTTCTAGAATGCTAGACTTCTCTATGATGCAAGCGTGTTCTAGAATGGAAGCATGTTCTAGAATGCAAGACTTCTCTATGATGCAAGCGTGTTCAAGAATGCAAGCGTGTTCTAGAATACAAGCATGTTCTAGAATGCAAGACTTCTCTATGATGCATGCGTGTTCTAGAATGCAAGCATGTTCAACAATGCAAGACTGCACCCTGATGCAACCCTGTTCTAGAATGCAAGACTGTATCTTGATGCAACCCTGTTCTAGAATGCAAGCGTGTTCTAGAATGCAAGCATGCTCTAGAATGCAAGACTGCACCCTGATGCAAACATGTTGTAGAATGCAAGACTGTACCTTGATGCAACCCTGTTCTAGAATGCAAGCGTGTTCTAGAATACAAGAAAGTTCTA
>NW_027315592.1:0-32110 GCF_039878825.1 Excalfactoria chinensis
TCACAACAAGATGGCGGCTTTGAGTTGGAGTCTTGTCTTGTTTGGGGTCTCTATGGTGGGTTGGAGGATCTCCATGGTGGGTTGGGAGATCAAAGATGGCGACCGAACAAGATGGCGGCCGGACAAGATGGCGGCCGGACAAGATGGCGGCCGGACAAGATGGCTGCTGGACAAGATGGCGGCTGGACAAGATGGCTGCCGGACAAGATGGCGGCCTTGTATTGGGGTCTTGTCCGGTTTGGGTTCTCTATGGTGGGTTGGAGGACCTCCATGGTGGGTTGGGAGATCAAAGATGGCGGCCGGGCAAGATGGCTGCTGGACAAGATGGCGGCCTTGAGTTAGAGTCTTGTCTGGTTTGGGGTCTCTATGGTGGGTTGGAGGACCTCCATGGTGGGTTGGGAGATCAAAGATGGCGGCGGAGCAAGATGGCGGCCTTGTATTGGGGTCTTGTCTTCTTGGAACCTCTCTATGGTAGATTGGGGGTCTCTATGGTGGGTTGGAGGACCGATGTCCGTCGGATATTTCCTTCCGGTCCTGTTAAAGAGCTGCTTCCGGTTTCCGTACGGCAAAATGGCGGCTCCCATCAGGAAGATAGCGGAGCCATAGTAACACTTCCGGTATCATGGCGTCAACTTCCGCTGACTGGAAAACGAGACGAGCAAGCGCCGGAAGTGCACGAAAAAAAGCGGAAGTGACGTGTCTCGCGCGACCGGAAGTTGCGCTGGGGGCGTAATGGCGGCGCGCAGAGCGCTGCGGATCGGTAATGGCGGTGTGGGGAGGCCATGGGGATCTATGGGGGTCTCTATGGGTCCCCTATGGGTCTCCGTGGGTCTCTATGGGTCCCTATGGGTCTCCGTGGGGCTCTATGGGTCCCTATGGGTCTCTATGGGTCCCTATGGGTCCCTATGGGTCCCTATGGGTTTCTATGGGTCCCTATGGGTCCCTATGGGTTTCTATGGGTCCCTATGGGTTTCTATGGGGTCTCTATGGGTCTCTATGTGTCTCTATGGGTCCCTATGGGTTTCTATGGGTCCAATGAGGTCCCTATGTATTCCTATGGGCCCCTATGGGTCCATTGGGGTCCCCTATGGGGTCTCTATGTGTCTCTATGGGTCTCTATGGGTCTCTATGGGGTCCCTATGGGTTTCTATGGGTTCCTATGGGTCTCTATGGGGTCTCTATGGGTCTCTATGGGGTCCCTATGGGTCTCTATGGGTCTCTATGGGTCTCTATGGGTTGTCTATGGGGCGCTATGGGGTGTCTGTGGGGCTCTGTGGGTCGCTATGGGGTCTATAGGGTGTCTCTGGGTCATTATGGGGTCTCTGTAGGTCTCTATGGGTCTCTATGGGTCCCTATGGGTCCCTGTGGGTCCCTATGTGTCTCTATGTGTCTCTATGGGGTCCCTATGGGTCCCTATGGGTCCCTGTGGGTCCCTATGTGTCTCTATGGGGTCTCTATGGGTCTCTATGGGGTCTCTATGGGTCTCTATGGGGTCTCTATGGGTCCCTATGTGTCCCCCTATATCTCTCCCCCCCCCCATAGCGGAGCGCCGCGCTCTCTCTGCTCGTCCAATCCCATCAGCCCCTCAGCGCATCGGCCAATGGCGTGTCAGGTGAGGGGGGTGTGTGTGTGTGTGTGTGGGATGGGCGGGGCCTCATTTGCATACTGACGCATACTAATGAGCTCCCCACCACCCTCCTCAGCAAGGGATTGGCTCCGGGCACTTCCGGCTATGGGCCTCTCCGCGACCGTCCTGATTGGTCCTTTGTGGGTGAGCTGACTCCGCCCCCCTTTCTCAGGCCCCGCCCCCTTTCTCAGGCCCCACCCCTTTCCTCAGGCCCCGCCCCCCTTTCCTCAGGCCACGCCCCCTTTCTCAGGCCCCGCCCCCTTCCTCAGGCCCCGCTCCCCTTCCTCAGCCCCCTCCCCCCTTCCTCAGGCCCCGCCCCCTTTCTCAGGCCCCGCCCCCTTCCTCAGGCCACGCCCCCTTCCTCAGGCCACGCCCCCTTCCTCAGGCCACGCCCCTTTCCTCAGGCCACGCCCCCTTTCTCAGGCCCCGCTCCCCTTCCTCAGGCCCCGCCCCCTTTCTCAGGCCCCGCCCTCTTTCTCAGGCCACGCCCCTTCCTCAGGCCCCGCCCCCTTTCTCAGGCCCCGCCCCCCTTCCTCAGGGCCCCGCCCCCTTTCTCAGGCCCCGCCCCCTTCCTCTGCCCCCCTTTCTCAGGCCCCGCCCCCCCTTTCTCAGGCCCCGCCCCCTATTCAGGCCCCCGCCCCCCTTTCCTCAGGCCCCGCCCCCTTCCTCAGGCTCCGCCCCCTTTCTCAGGCCCCGCCCCCTTCCTCAGGCCCCGCTCCCTATTCAGACCCCGCCTTCTTTTCCCTCCCCATCTCAATTCCTATTGGTCCATTTCGGGTCATGTGGCTCCACCCCCCCCCCCCCCCCCCAAATCATCTAAAGCCACGCCCCCTTCGATTAGCCACGCCCCCTCCCTTTTGGCCACGCCCCCCTTCATCCTGACCCCCGCCCCCTTCCCCGCCCCTCACTCCTATTGGCTCATTTCATTGCGTGGCTCCGCCCCCCAGCCCCCCCCCATATAATCGAGGCCCCGCCCCTTCCTTTGGCCCCCGCCCCCCTTTCCACACCCTTCGCTCCTATTGGTCCCTTTGGGGGCTGTTTAGCCCCGCCCTCTTCTATGAGACCACGCCCCCCCTCTCTCTAAACCACGCCCCCTTTTCTTTTGGCCACGCCCCTTTCCAAGATGGCCGACCGGCTCCCCTGTGGGCGGGGCAACTGCGCCGTCGCCATGACAACGAGGAGTTGGCTGTGAGTTTGGCTCCGCCCCATTGACCCCACTGCATCCCTATGGGGCTCTATGGGGCGCTATGGGGCACTGTGGGTCTCTATGGGGCACTATGGGGCACTGTGGGTCTCTATGGGGCACTATGGGTCTCTATGGGGTTCTATGGGGCGCTATGGAGTCTCTATGGGGCTCTATGGGACGCTATGGGTCTCTATGGGGCTCTATGGTGTACTATGGGGTTCTATGGGGCGCTATGGGGTCTCTATGGGGCTCTATGGGGTTCTGTGGGGCACTATGTGTCTCTATGGGGTACTATGGGGCGCTATGGGGTCTCTGTGGGGTGCTATGGGGTCTCTATGGGGCTCTATGGGGCACTATGGGGTCTCTATGGGGCTCTATGTTACTCTATGGGGCTCTATGGGGCGCTATGGGGTTCTGTGGGGCACTATGTGTCTCTATGGGGTACTATGGGGCGCTATGGGGCTCTATGGGGCACTATGGGGTCTCTATGGGGCTCTATGGGGCACTATGGGTCTCTATTGGGTACTATGGGGCGCTATGGGGCACTATGGGGTTCTGTGGGGCACTATGTGTCTCTATGGGGTACTATGGGGCGCTATGGGGTCTCTATGGGGCTCTATGGGGCACTATGTGTCTCTATGGGTCTCTATGGGGCACTATGGTACTTTATGGGGCTCTATGGGGTCTCTGTGGGGTTCTATGGGGCACTTGTGGGGCACTATGGGTCTCTATGGGGCACGTGTGGGTCTCTATGGGGCAGTTATGGGGCTCTATGGGGTTATATAGGTCTCTATGGGGTCTTTATGGGGTCTTTATGGGGTCTCTATGGGTCTCTATAGGTCTCTATGGGTCTCTGTGGGTCTCTATGGGTCTCTATGTGTCTCTATGGGTCTCTATGGGTCCCTATGGGGTCCCTATGGTTCTCTGTGGGTCTCTGTGGGTCCCTATAGTTCCCTATGGGTCTCTATGGGTCTCTATGGGTCCCTATGTGTCCCTATGGGTCCCTATGTGTCCCTATGTGTCTCTATGGGGTCTCTCTGTGTCTCCATTGGGCCCCATTGATCCCTTTAGCCCCGCCCCTTTCTGACCCCTCCCCCCTCTTTCTGGCTCCGCCCCTTTTAGCGCCGCGCCGTCTCTCTCATCCAATCAATGGAGGCCGCCAAGCAAAAGGGGCGGGGCTTCGCCTCGAAGCCCCTCCCCCCCCCAGCTCCGCCTTAAAGGGACAGCCCCGAAATCGCCCTTTTTCACCCCGAAACAATAAAGCAAGGAACAAGATGGCGCCTGGTGTCGGCCATCTTTAATGACCTCCATTCATTCATTCAAGGTACTAATTAGTGTCAATCAAAACACCCCCCCACCCCCTTATATGGCTGGGGAGGGGGCGTGGCCAGGGTTAAGCCCCGCCCCCTTCCTCTTTAGCCCCGCCCAGCAGGACTTTAGGTGAGGGAGGGGGGAGGCTTTTCCCATTGGCCGCCATTTTATTCCCCCCCCCCCCCCCCCCTTTATAAAAATACCCCTCGAAAAAACCCTAAAAAAAGTAAAAAAAAAAAAAAAAAAGCCTTAAAATTAAATGTTTTCCCTCAGCCAATCAGAGCGCTCCGCGCTGCGGAAGGCTCCGCCCCCTTCACGCTAAGCCACGCCCACTTGAAGCTAAGCCACGCCCCCTTGACGCTAAGCCACGCCCCCTTGGTGCTAAGCCACGCCCCCTAGATGCTAAGCCACGCCCCCTTCACGCTAAGCCACACCCCCTTGATGCTAAGCCACGCCCCCTTCACGCTAAGCCACGCCCCCTCGATGCTAAGCCACGCCCCCTCGATGCTAAGCCACGCCCCCCTTGGTGCTAAGCCACGCCCCCTTGATGCTAAGCCCCGCCCACCTCATTTGCATGGCTTGCTTCAAGCCACACCCCCATTGGATTGCACAACAAAGGGGGGCGGGGTTAAGGGAGGCCACACCCAGAGCACCATATAAGGTATGGGGGGGGGGGAGGGGACTGCGCTCCCATTGGCTCTCCTCCCAAGGGGGCGGGGCTCGGTCAGCCAATAGGAATGCATTGGGGGGGGGTGTGGTCTAAATGTGGGCGTGGCCTGCAGCGCCATTTAGAACCACGGGGTGGGCGTGGCCTCCAAACCATATATGGAAGCTATATGCAAATGGAGGGGGGAAGGGGCAAGTGTGATTGGTGGGCGGGGTCTGGGTGGGGGGCGTGGCCTGTGTTGGTGGGCGGGGCCTGTGGTCGTCCTGTGGGGTCCCCTATGGGGTCCCTATTGGATATATATGGGGTCAGGGGCCCTATAGGGCACATCTATGGGGCTGGAGTCCCTATAGGGTCCCTATGGGGTCCCTATGGGGTTTCTATGGGGTCCTTATGGGGTCAGGAGCCTATAGGGCACATCTATAGGGCTGGTGTCCCTATGGGGTCCCTATGGGGTTCCTATGGGGTCCTTATGGGATCCCTATGGGGCAGAGCTATGGGGCCAGGCCCTATAGGGCACATCTATGAGGCTGGGGTCCCTATGGGGTCCCTATGGGGCATTGGTGTTAGGAGGGGGAGGGGCAAGGGTGGGCGTGGCTTGTGGGTGGTGGGCGTGGCCTATGGGGTTTGTGGGCGTGGCCTGCGATTGGTTGGCATGGCCCCATAGTCCACCAATCACGTTTGGAGGGGGAGGGGCAAGAGTGGGCGTGGCCTGAGGGTGGTGGGCGTGGCTTATGGGATGGTGGGCGTGGCCTGTGATTGGTTGGCATGGCCCCATAGTCCACCAATGACGTTTGGAGGGGGAGGGGCAGGAGTGGGCGTGGCTTAGGTGTGGTGGGCGTGGCCTGTGATGGGTGGGCGTGGCTTAGAAGGGTGGTGGGCGTGGCCTGTGCCTGGTGGGCGTGGCCTGCGATTGGTTGGCATGGCCCCATTGTCCACCAATGACGTTTGGAGGGGGAGGGGGCAAGAGTGGGCGTGGCTTAGGGGTTGTGGGCGTGGCCTGAGGGTGGTGGGCGTGGCTTATGGGGTGGTGGGCGTGGCCTGCGATTGGTTGGCATGGCCCCATAGCCCACCAATCACGTTTGGAGGGGGAGGGGCAGGAGTGGGCGTGGCTTGCGGGTGGTGGGCGTGGCCTGTGGGGTGGTGGGCGTGGCCTGTGCCTTTGTGGGCGTGGCTTAGAAAGGTGGTGGGCGTGGCCTGCGATTGGTTGGCATGGCCCCATAGTCCACCAATCACGTTTGGAGGGGGAGGGGCAAGAGTGGGCGTGGCTTGTGGGTAATGGGCGTGGCCTACGGGGTTTGTGGGCGTGGCCTGTGCCTTGTGGGCGTGGCTTAGACCCTGGTGAGGAGGGATCTCTGACAACGGAGGAGCTTCTTTGGCGCCCCCCGTCGGCGGAACCAAAGCAAAGCAGCCAATAGGGCGCCGGCTCCGCCCACTAAGGCGAGGGGCGTGGCCACGGCTCCAAGCCCCGCCCCTTCCCCGCCCACTTCGATGACGATCACTTCCGTTTCACTTCCTGTTTCCGGCGGTTGAGAGGAAGGGGCGGGGCCTGGCTGAGGTGGGCGGGGTTTAGGTGGCGGTGGGCGGGGCTCCGGGCAGCCCAGCCAATCACGGAGCAGGGATTTGGGGTAACCCGGGGTGACGCGCAGCTGCCGGTTGTCGAACTGCCAATAGCGGGAGCCCTTCACAAAGTAGGTGTAGGCTTTTGGGGGGGGGGGTCACGGGGTCAAGATGGGGTCATTGGGGTCATTAGAGGTCATGGGGGTCATTAGAGGTCAGTAGGGGTTATTAGGGGTCATTAGAGGCCATGGGGGTCATTAGAGGTCATGGGGGTATTAGAGGTCATGGGGGTTATTTGGGGTCAGTAGGGGTCATTAGGAGGCAGTAGGGGTCATTAGAGGTCAATAGGGGTTATTAGAGGTCATTAGAGGTCAATAGGGGTTATTAGGGGTCATTAGGGGTCAATAGGGGTTATTAGGGGTCATTATTGATCATGGGGGTCATTAGAGGTCATGGGGGTTATTTGGGGTCAGTAGGGGGTCATTAGGAGGCAGTAGGGGTCATTAGAGGTCATGGGGGTCATTAGAGGTCATGGGGGTCATTAGAGGTCATGGGGTATTAGAGGTCATGGGGGTTATTTGGGGTCAGTAGGGGTCATTAGGAGGCAGTAGGGGTCATTAGAGGTCATGGGGGTCATTAGAGGTCAATAGGGGTTATTAGGGGTCATTAGGGGTCAATAGGGGTTATTAGGGGTCATTAGAGATCATGGGGGTCATTAGAGATCATGGGGGTCATTAGAGGTCATGGGGGTTATTTGGGGTCAGTAGGAGGCAGTAGGGGTCATTAGAGGTCATTGGAGGTCATTAGAGGTCATGGGGGTCATTAGAGGTCATGGGGGTCATTAGAGGTCATTGGGGTCATTAGAGGTCATTGGAGATCATTAGAGGTCAATAGGGGTTATTAGGGGTCATGGGGGTCATTAGAGGTCATGGGGGTTATTTGGGGTCAGTAGGGGGTCATTAGGAGGCAGTGGGGGTCATTAGAGGTCATGGGGGTCATTAGAGGTCATGGGGGTCATTAGAGGTCAATAGGGGTTATTTAGGTTCATTAGGAGGCAGTAGGGGTCATTAGAGGTCATTAGAGGTCAATAGGGGTTATTAGGGGTCATTAGGAGGCAGTAGGGGTCATTAGAGGTCATTGGAGGTCATTAGAGGTCATGGGGTCATTAGAGGTCATGGGGGTCATTAGAGGCCATGGGGGTCATTAGAGGTCATGGGGGTCATTAGAGGTCAATAGGGGTTATTAGGGGTCATGGGGGTCATTAGAGGTCATGGGGGTTATTTGGGGTCAGTAGGGGGTCATTAGGAGGCAGTAGGGGTCATTAGAGGTCATGGGGGTCATTAGAGGTCAATAGGGGTCATTTGGGGTCATTAGAGGTCATGGGGGGGGTTAATGGGGTCAAAGGGGTCAAAAGAAGACAACATCAGTCCAGACCCACAACCCCATAACCCCCCATAGGACCCCATAGAGCCCCCGGAGCCCCCATAGGACCCCCAGAGCCCCCCATCATGGCCCCATATCCCCCCATATCCCCCCATAATGACCCCATATCCCCCCATATCCCCCCATATCCCCCTATAATGGCCCCATATCCCCCTATATCCCCCCATATCCCCCTATAATGGCCCCATATCCCCCCATATCCCCCCATATCCCCCCATAATGACCCCATATCCCCCTATATCCCCCCATATCCCCCCATAATGGCCCCATATCCCCCCATAGACACCCCATATCCCCCTATATCCCCCCATATCCCCCTATAATAGCCCCATATCCCCCTATAGACACCCCATATCCCCCTATATCCCCCCATAGACACCCCATATCCCCCTACATCCCCCATGTCCCCCCATATCCCCCTATATCCCCCCATATCCCCCTATAATAGCCCCATATCCCCCTATAATGACCCCATATCCCCCCATATCCCCCCATATCCCCCTATATCCCCCCATAGACACCCCATATCCCCCTATATCCCCCCATATCCCCCAATACCCCCCCATATCCCCCCATATCCCCCTATATCCCCCCATATCCCCCCATAGACACCCCATATCCCCCTATATCCCCCCATATCCCCCCCCCCCCAGCCCCATAAGTCGCCCCCCTACCGTCATCCGACCCCATAAAGGCCCCTTGTGGGGATTCGGGGACGCCGTTCCACACCGAGATGCTTTTGGGGTAATCGGGATCCACGGAGCCGGTGTCCTCATTGAACCGGTAATACCTGCAGGGCAGCGCTATGGGGCCGGGCCATATAGGGCACTTCTATAGGGCCGGGGTCCCTATGGGGTCCCTATGGGGTCCTTATGGGGTCAGGGGCCTATAGGGCTCTTCTATGGGGCCAGAGTCCCTATGGGGTCCCTATGGGGTCCCTATGGGGTTCTTATGGGGTCAGGGGCCTATAGGGCTCTTCTATGGGGCCGGGGTTCCTATGGGGTCCCTATGGGGTCCTTATGGGGTCAGGGGCCTATAGGGCTCTTCTATGGGGCCGGGGTCCCTATGGGGTCCCTATGGGGTCCTTATGGGGTCAGGGGCCTATAGGGCTCTTCTATGGGGCCGGGGTCCCTATGAGGTTTCTATGGGGTCCTTATGGGGTCAGGGGTCTATAGGGCACATCTATGGGGCTGGAGTCCCTATGGGGTTTCTATGGGGTCCTTATGGGGTCAGGGGCCTATAGGGCTCTTCTATGGGGCTGGGGTCCCTATGGGGTTTCTATGGGGTCCTTATGGGGTCAGGGCCCTATAGGGCACATCTATGGGGCTGGAGTCCCTATGGGGTCTCTATGGGGTCCTTATGGGGCAGACCTATGGGGCCAGGCCCCCAAGGGTCCTGTCAGGTCCCTATAAAGGCCCCTATAGCCCCCATAAGGCCCCTATAGACCCTATAGCCCCCATAGGCCCCTATAGCCCCTATAAGGCCCCTATGGCCCCTATAAGGCCCCTATAGCCCCTATAAGGCCCCTATAGCCCCCATAGGCCCCTATAGCCCCCATAGGCGCTATAGCCCCCATAAGGCCTCTATACCCCCTATAAGGCCCCTGTAGCCCCTATAAGGCCCCTATAGCCCCTATAAGGCTTCTATAGACCCTATAAAGGCCCCTATAGACCCCATAAATGCCCCTATAGACCCCATAAAGGCTCCTATAGACCATGGCAGGTCCCTATAAAGGCCCCTTTAGCTCCTATAAAGGTCCCTATAGCTCCTATAAGGCCCCTATAGAGCCTATAAGGCCCCTATAGACCCTATAAGGCCCCTATAGACCCTATAAGGCCCCTATAGACCCTATAAGGCCCCTATATCCCCTATAGACCCCATAGGCCCCTATAGCCCCTATAAGGCCCCTATAGACCCTATAAGGCCCCTATAAGGCCCCTATAGCCCCCATAGGCCCCTATAGCCCCCATAGGCCCCTATAGCCCCTATAAGGCCCCTATAGACCATGTCAGGTCCCTATAGCCCCTATAAGGCCCCTATAGACCCTATAAGGCCCCTATATCCCCTATAAGGCCCCTATGGGTCCCAGCACTCACTTGTCCCCCCGGAAGAAGTAGGTGTCCCCGCTGGGCAGCCATTGTAGGGCCGCGTCCATCCGGTCGGGCAGCCCCGAACCCAGGGACTGGACGGGACGAGGGTAACCGGGCTGAAGGGCGGCCTCCGAGAACAGCCAATGGCGGGAGCCTGCAACCAGTACGGACCAGTACCGACCAGTAAGGACCAGTACGGACCAGTATGGACCAGTATGGACCAGTAAGGACCAGTAGGAACCAGTATGGACCAGTATGGACCAGTATAAAACAGTACGGACCAGTATAAAACAGTACGGACCAGTAAGGACCAGTACGGACCAGTATGGACCAGTATGGACCAGTAAGGACCAGTATGGACCAGTATAAAACAGTACGGAACAGTATAAAACAGTACGGACCAGTACGGACCAGTACGGACCAGTATGGACCAGTTTGAAACAGTAGGAACCAGTACAGACCAGTAGGAACCAGCATGGACCAGTAAGGACCAGTACGGACCATTAAGAACCAGTACGGACCAGTATAAAACAGTACGGACCAATTTGAAACAGTAGGAACCAGTATGGACCAGTATGGACCAGTTTGGACCAGTAAGAACCAGTTTGGACCAGTTTCAACCAGTAGGAACCAGTAAGAACCAGTATAAACCAGTATGGACCAGTATGGACCAGTATGGACCAGTATGGACCAGTATGGACCAGTAAGAACTGGTTTGGACCAGTAGGAACCAGTTGGAACCAGTACAGACCAGTAAGAACCCCTGTGACCTTTGACCCCCTGACCCGCCCATGACCTCTGACCCCCATGACCCCATGTGACCCTTCCATGACCTCTGACCCCCCCGTGACCCCCTTGACCCCATATAGACCAGGGGGGTTGACCCCAAATGACCCCGTGACCCCAAATGACCCCATGACCCCAAATGACCCCGTGACCCCAAATGACCATGTGACCCTCTGTGACCTCTGACCCCTCTGTGACCTCTGACCCCCCGTGACCCCGTGCCCTTTGACCTCTGACCTTTGAAGAAGACGAACTTGCCGTCCTTCCTCTCATAGGCCGCGTCGATGTTGTGGGGCAGCCCCGGCCAGAACTGACCAATAGGAAGCGGGTATCCGGGCAGAACACGACGCTCACGAACCCGCCACAGCCAGCGCTCCTATTGGACGGCACGCACACGGCGCTGACCAATAGGAACACAGGGAGACCCAATAGAGACCCATAGGGACACATAGGGACCCATAGAGACCCATAGAGACCCATAGGGACCCCATAGAGACCCATAGAGACCCCATAGAGACACATAGAGACACATACAGACCCACAGAGAGCCCATAGAGACCCATAGAGGCCCATAGAGACCCATAGAGACCCATAGGGACCCATAGAGACCCATAGGGACCCATAGAGACCCGTAGAGACCCATAGAGACCCATAGAGACACATAGAGACCCATAGAGACCCATAGAGACCCATAGAGACCCCATAGAGACCCACAGAGACCCCATAGAGACCCATAGAGACCCATAGAGACCCATAGAGGCCCATAGGGACCCATAGAGACCCATAGGGACCCATAGAGACCCGTAGAGACCCATAGAGACCCATAGCGACCCATAGAGACCCATAGGGACCCATAGGGACCCATAGAGACACATAGGGACCCATAGGGACCCATAGAGACCCATAGAGACCCATAGAGACCCATAGAGACCCATAGGGACCCATAGAGACCCCATAGAGACCCATAGGGACCCCATAGAGACACATAGGGACCCATAGAGACCCCATAGAGACCCCATAGAGACCCACAGAGACCCCATAGGGACCCATAGAGACCCATAGGGACCCATAGAGACCCGTAGAGACCCATAGAGACCCATAGAGACACATAGAGACTCATAGGGACCCATAGAGACACATAGGGACCCATAGGGACCCATAGAGACACATAGAGACCCATAGAGACCCATAGAGACCCATAGGGACCCATAGAGACCCCATAGAGACCCATAGAGACACATAGAGACCCATAGGGACTTATAGGGATCCATAGGGACCCATAGAGACCCATAGAGACCCATAGAGACACACAGAGACCCATAGAGACCCCATAGAGACCCATAGAGACCCATAGAGACACAAAGGGACCCATAGAGACCCCATAGAGACCCATAGAGACCCATAGAGACACATAGAGACCCATAGAGACCCATAGAGATACAAAGGGACCCATAGAGACCCATAGAGACCCATAGGGACTTATAGGGATCCATAGGGACCCCATAGAGACCCCATAGAGACCCATAGGGACCCATAGAGACCCCATAGAGACCCCATAGAGACCCATAGAGACACATAGGGACCCATAGAGACCCATAGGGACCCCATAGAGACCCACAGAGACACACAGAGACCCATAGAGACCCCATAGAGACTCACAGAGACCCATAGAGACCCATAGGGACCCATAGGGACCCCATAGAGACCCATAGAGACCCATAGGGACCCATAGGGACCCCATAGAGACCCATAGAGACCCACAGAGACACACAGAGACCCATAGAGACCCCATAGAGACCCATAGAGACCCATAGAGACCCCATAGAGACCCACAGAGAGACCCATAGGGACCCATAGAAACCCATAGGGACCCATAGAGACCCGTAGAGCCCCATATCCCCCCATATCCCCCCCCTATACTCACCTTAAAGATGAACATCTCCCCCCTGAGCACAGCGATGGTGTCGAAGCCCCCATTGCAGATATGGGGGCCATATGGGGGGCCGTGGGGGGGGCGATCGGGGTCCAAGGGGGGCACAGTGCCACGGGGGTCCAAGGGGGGAACGCTGGGACCCAGCCCTATAGGAATTGGGGGGGGAGGGGGGAATAGATGGGGTGATATGGGGAGATGTGGGGGGGTATGGGGGGGTATGGGGTGTCTATGGGGGGTTATGGGGGGATATGGGGTGTCTATGGGGGGTTATGGGGGGATATGGGGTGATATGGGGGGATACAGGGGGATATGGGGTGATATGGGGCTCTATAGGGTGTCTATGGGGGGATATGGAGTGTCTATGGGGGGATATGGGGGGATGTGGGGTGTCTATGGGGGGATATGGGGGATATGGGGTGTCTATGGGGGTTATGGGGGGATATGGGGTTGTCTATGGGGGGATACAGGGGGATATGGGGTGATATGGGGCTCTATAGGGTGTCTATGGGGGGATATGGGGTGTCTATGGGGGGATATGGGGTGTCTATGGCGGGATATGGGGTGTTTATGGGGGGATACAGGGGGATATGGGGTGATATGGGGCTCTATAGGGTGTCTATGGGGGGATATGGGGGGATATGGGTGATACGGGTCTCTATGGGTCTCTGGCTCTCTATGGGTCGCTATGGCTCTCTATGGGTCTCTATGGGTCTCTATGGGTCCCTATGGGTCTCTATGGGTCTCTATGGATCTCTATGGGTCTCTACAGGTCTCTATGGGTTCCTATGGGTCTCTATGGGTCTCTATGGGTTCCTATGGGTCTCTATGGGTCTCTATGGGTCGCTATGGGTCTCTATGAGTCCCTATGGGTCTCTATGGATCTCTATGGGTTCCTATGGGTCTCTATGGGTTCCTATGGGTCTCTATGGGTCTCTATGGGTCGCTATGGGTCTCTATGGGTCCCTATGGGTCTCTATGGATCTCTATGGGTCTCTATGGGTCTCTATGGGTTCCTATGTGTCTCTATGGGTCTCTATGGGTCCCTATGGGTCCCTATGTGTCTCTATGGGGTCTCTATGGGTCTCTATGGGTCCCAGTGGGTCGCTGTGGGTCTCTATGGGCTCTCTGTGGGTCTCTATGGGTCTCTATGGGGTCCCTATGGGTCTCTATGGGTCTCTATGGATCTCTATGGGTCTCTACAGGTCTCTATGGGTTCCTATGGGTCTCTATGGGTCTCTATGGGTCTCTATGGGTCCCTATGGGTCTCTATGGGTCTCTATGGATCTCTATGGGTCTCTACAGGTCTCTATGGGTTCCTATGGGTCTCTATGGGTCTCTATGGGTTCCTATGGGTCTCTATGGGTCTCTATGGGTCGCTATGGGTCTCTATGAGTCCCTATGGGTCTCTATGGATCTCTATGGGTTCCTATGGGTCTCTATGGGTTCCATTGGGTCTCTATGGGTCTCTATGGGTCGCTATGGGTCTCTATGGGTCCCTATGGGTCTCTATGGATCTCTATGGGTCTCTATGGGTCTCTATGGGTTCCTATGTGTCTCTATGGGTCTCTATGGGTCCCTATGGGTCCCTATGTGTCTCTATGGGGTCTCTATGGGTCTCTATGGGTCCCAGTGGGTCGCTGTGGGTCTCTATGGGCTCTCTGTGGGTCTCTATGGGTCTCTATGGGGTCCCTATGGGTCTCTATGGGTCTCTATGGGTCCCTATGGGTCTCTATGGGTCTCTATGGGTCTCTATGGGTCCCTATGGGTCTCTATGGGTCCCTATGGGTCTCTATGGGTCGCTATGGGGCGGTACCGTAGAGCTGTTGGATGCCGCGCCGGTCGTCGTCGGGCAGGACGAAGTCGTTGGTGTCCATCCATTGGTAGAAGGGCGCCATGACGGCGGAGGGGTCACTGGAGTGCTCCAACCCCAGGGCGTGACCCAGCTCATGGAGGGCAACCAGGAACAGGTCGTGACCTATGGGGGCAATGGGGGTCAATGGGGGGCGATGGGGGGCGATGGGGGTCAATGGGAGTCAATGGGGGGCAATGGGGGGCAATGGGGGGCGATGGGGGTCAATGGGAGTCAATGGGGGGCAATGGGGGGCAATGGGGGGCAGTGGGAGTCAATGGGGGTCAATGAGGGGCAATGGGGGGCAGTGGGGGGCGATGGGAGTCAATGGGGGTCAATGGGGGGCAGTGGGAGTCAATGGGTTCAATGGGGGGCAATGGGAGTCAATGGGGGGCAGTGGGAGTCAATGGGAGTTAATTGGAGTCAATGGGGGTCAATGGGTTCAATGGGGGGCAATGGGGGTCAATGGGGGTCAATGGGGGGCAGTGGGAGTCAATGGGAGTCAGTGGGGGTCAATGGGAGTCAATGGGGTCAATGGGGGTCAATGGGGGTCAATGGGAGTCAATGGGGGGCAATGGGAGTCAATGGGGGTCAATGGGGGGCGATGGGAGTCAATGGGGGTCAATGGGGGTCAATGGGAGTCAATGGGGGGCAATGGGGGGCAATGGGAGTCAATGGGGGTCAATGGGGGTCAATGGGAGGCGATGGGGGCGATGGGTTCAATGGGGGGCAATGGGGGGCAATGGGGGGCAATGGGGGGCAGTGGGAGTCTATGGGAGTCAATCGGAGGCGATGGGGGTCAATGGGGGTCAATGGGGGGCGATGGGGGTCAATGAAGGGCAATGAGGGTCAATGGGAGTCAATGGGAGTCAATGGGTGGCGATGGGGGGCGATGGGGGTCAATGGGGGGCAGTGGGGGGCGATGGGGGTCAATGGGGGGCAGTGGGGGGCGATGGGGGTCAATGGGGGGCAATGGGGGGCGATGGGGGGCAATGGGGGGCAATGGGGGTCAATGGGGGGCAATGGGGGGCAATGGGGGTCAATGGGGGTCAATGGGGGGCGATGGGGGGCAATGGGGGTCAATGGGAGTCAATGGGGGTGAATGGGGGGCAATGGGGGGCAATGGGGGTCAATGGGGGGCAGTGGGAGTCAATGGGGGTAAATGGGGGGCAATGGGGGTCAATGGGGGGCAGTGGGAGTCAATGGGGGGCAATGGGAGTCAATGGGGGGCAGTGAAAGTCAATGGGGGTCAATGGGTCTCTATGGATCTCTATGGGACCCTATGGGTCCCAATGGGTCTCTATGGGTCCCTATGGGTCTCTATGGGTCCTAATGGGTCCAATGGCTCTCTATGGGTCCCAATGGGTCTCTATGGGTCCCAATGGGTCTCTATGGGTCCCAATGGGCTCTATGGGTCCCAATGGACTCTATGGGTCCCAATGGGTCCAATGGCTCTCTATGGGTCCCAATAGGCTCTATGGGTCCCAATGGTTCCCAATGGGCTCTATGGGTCCCAATGGGTCCCAATGGCTCTCTATGGGTCCCAATGGGCTCTATGGGTCCCAATGGGTCTCTATGGGTCCCAATGGGTCCCAATGGGTCTCTATGGGTCCCGATGGACTCTATGGGTCCCAATGGCTCTCTATGGGTCCCAATGGGTCTAATGGGTCTCTATGGGTCCCAATGGGTCCAATGGGTCTCTATGGGTCCAATGGCTCTCTATGGGTCCCAATGGGTCCAATGGCTCTCTATGGGTCCCAATGGGTCCCAATGGGCTCTATGGGTCCCAATGGGTCCAATGGCTCTCTATGGGTCCCAATGGGCTCTATGGGTTCCAATGGCTCTCTATGGGTCCCAATGGGTCCAATGGCTCTCTATGGGTCCCAATGGGTCCCAATGGGCTCTATGGGTCCCAATGGCTCTCTATGAGTCCCAATGGGTCCAATGGCTCTCTATGGGTCCCAATGGGTCCCAATGGACTCTATGGGTCCCAATGGGTCCAATGGCTCTCTATGGGTCCCAATGGGTCCCAATGGCTCTCTATGGGTCCCAATGGGTCCCACACGTACCTGTTAAGTCATCATTCCTTGCCGTCCATGGCTCTGCCCCATCGAAGTGCGTGTCCCCTCCAATGTGGGGCCCGGGGAAGTAAGCGTGGGCCAGGAAACCCCCCTGATGTGGGGCTCTATGGGTCCCAATGGCTCTCTATGGGTCCCAATGGGTCCCAATGGGTCCCAATGGGCTCTATGGGTCCCAATGGGTCCCAATGGGTCCAATGGCTCTCTATTGGTCCCAATGGACTCTATGGGTCCCAATGGGCTCTATGGGTCCCAATGGGTCTCTATGGGTCCCAATGGCTCTCTATGGGTCCCAATGGGTCTCTATGGGTCCCAATGGGCTCTATTGGTCCCAATGGACTCTATGGGTCCCAATGGGCTCTATGGGTCCCAATGGGTCTCTATGGGTCCCAATGGCTCTCTATGGGTCCCAATGGGTCTCTATGGGTCCCAATGGGCTCTATGGGTCCCAATGGGTCTCTATGGGTCCCAATGGGCTCTATGGGTCCCAATGGCTCTCTATGGGTCTCTATAGGTCCCAATGGGTCTAATGGGTCTCTATGGGTCCCAATGGTTCCCAATGGCTCTCTATGGGTCCCAATGGCTGTCTATGGGTCCCAATGGCTCTCTATGGGTCCCAATGGCTCTCTATGGGTCCCAATGGGTCCCACACGTACCTGTTAAGTCATCATTCCTTGCCGTCCATGGCTCTGCCCCATCGAAGTGAGTGTCCCCTCCAATGTGGGGCCCGGGGAAGTAAGCGTGGGCCAGGAAACCCCCCTGATGTGGGGCTCTATGGGTCCCAATGGGCTCTATGGGTCCCAATGGGTCCAATGGCTCTCTATGGGTCCCAATGGGTCCCAATGGGCTCTATGGGTCCCAATGGGTCCAATGGCTCTCTATGGGTCCCAATGGGCTCTATGGGTCCCAATGGCTCTCTATGGGTCCCAATGGGTCCAATGGCTCTCTATGGGTCCCAATGGGCTCTATGGGTCCCAATGGGTCTCTATGGGTCCCAATGGGTCCAATGGCTCTCTATGGGTCCCAATGGCACTCTATGGGTCCCAATAGACTCTATGGGTCCCAATGGGCTCTATGGGTCCCAATGGGTCCAATGGCTCTCTATGGGTCCCAGTGGGCTCTATGGGTCCCAATGGGCTCTATGGGTCCCAATGGGTCCAATGGCTCTCTATGGGTCCCAATGGGCTCTATGGGTCCCAATGGGCTCTATGGGTCCCAATGGGTCCAATGGCTCTCTATGGGTCCCAGTGGCTCTCTATGGGTCCCAATTGGTCCCAATGGACTCTATGGGTCCCAATGGGCTCTATGGGTCCCAATGGGTCTCTACGGGTCCCAATGGGCTCTATGGGTCCCAATGGGCTCTATGGGTCCCAATGGGTCCAATGGCTCTCTATGGGTCCCAATGGCTCTCTATGGGTCCCAATGGCTCTCTATGGGTCTCTATAGGTCCCAATGGGTCTAATGGGTCTCTATGGGTCCCAATGGGTCCAATGGCTCTCTATGGGTCCCAATGGGTCCCAATGGGCTCTATGGGTCCCAATGGGTCCAATGGCTCTCTATTGGTCCCAATGGGCTCTATGGGTTCCAATGGCTCTCTATGGGTCCCAATGGGTCCAATGGCTCTCTATGGGTCCCAATGGGTCCCAATGGGCTCTATGGGTCCCAATGGCTCTCTATGGGTCCCAATGGGTCCAATGGCTCTCTATGGGTCCCAATGGGCTCTATGGGTCCCAGTGGCTCTCTATGGGTCCCACACGTACCTGTTAAGTCATCATTCCTTGCCGTCCATGGCTCTGCCCCATCGAAGTGCGTGTCCCCTCCAATGTGGGGCCCGGGGAAGTAAGCGTGGGCCAGGAAACCCCCCTGATGTGGGGCTCTATGGGTCCCAATAGCTCTCTATGGGTCCCAATGGGTCTCTATGGGTCCCAATGGCTCTCTATGGGTCCCAATGGTTCCCAATGGTCTCTATGGGTCCCAATGGCTGTCTATGGGTCCCAATGGCTCTCTATGGGTCCCAATGGGTCCCACACGTACCTGTTAAGTCATCATTCCTTGCCGTCCATGGCTCTGCCCCATCGAAGTGAGTGTCCCCTCCAATGTGGGGCCCGGGGAAGTAAGCGTGGGCCAGGAAACCCCCCTGATGTGGGGCTCTATGGGTCCCAATGGCTCTCTGTGGGTCCCAATGGGCTCTATGGGTCTCTATGGGTCCCAATGGGTCCAATGGCTCTCTATGGGTCCCAATGGGTCCAATGGCTCTCTATGGGTCCCAATGGGCTCTATGGGTCCCAATGGGTCCAATGGCTCTCTATGGGTCCCAGTGGCTCTCTATGGGTCCCAATTGGTCCCAATGGACTCTATGGGTCCCAATGGGCTCTATGGGTCCCAATGGGTCTCTACGGGTCCCAATGGGCTCTATGGGTCCCAATGGGCTCTATGGGTCCCAATGGGTCCAATGGCTCTCTATGGGTCCCAATGGCTCTCTATGGGTCCCAATGGCTCTCTATGGGTCTCTATAGGTCCCAATGGGTCTAATGGGTCTCTATGGGTCCCAATGGGTCCCAATGGCTCTCTATGGGTCCCAATGGGCTCTATGGGTCCCAATAGCTCTCTATGGGTCCCAATGGACTCTATGGGTCCCAGTGGCTCTCTATGGGTCCCACACGTACCTGTTAAGTCATCATTCCTTGCCGTCCATGGCTCTGCCCCATCGAAGTGAGTGTCCCCTCCAATGTGGGGCCCGGGGAAGTAAGCGTGGGCCAGGAAACCCCCCTGATGTGGGGCTCTATGGGTCCCAATGGCTCTCTGTGGGTCCCAATGGGCTCTATGGGTCTCTATGGGTCCCAATGGGTCCAATGGCTCTCTATGGGTCCCAATGGGTCCAATGGCTCTCTATGGGTCCCAATGGGCTCTATGGGTCCCAATGGGTCCAATGGCTCTCTATGGGTCCCAGTGGCTCTCTATGGGTCCCAATTGGTCCCAATGGACTCTATGGGTCCCAATGGGCTCTATGGGTCCCAATGGGTCTCTACGGGTCCCAATGGGCTCTATGGGTCCCAATGGGCTCTATGGGTCCCAATGGGTCCAATGGCTCTCTATGGGTCCCAATGGCTCTCTATGGGTCCCAATGGCTCTCTATGGGTCTCTATAGGTCCCAATGGGTCTAATGGGTCTCTATGGGTCCCAATGGGTCCCAATGGCTCTCTATGGGTCCCAATGGGCTCTATGGGTCCCAGTGGCTCTCTATGGGTCCCACACGTACCTGTTAAGTCATCATTCCTTGCCGTCCATGGCTCTGCCCCATCGAAGTGCGTGTCCCCTCCAATGTGGGGCCCGGGGAAGTAAGCGTGGGCCAGGAAACCCCCCTGATGTGGGGCTCTATGGGTCCCAATAGCTCTCTATGGGTCCCAATGGGTCTCTATGGGTCCCAATGGCTCTCTATGGGTCCCAATGGTTCCCAATGGTCTCTATGGGTCCCAATGGCTGTCTATGGGTCCCAATGGCTCTCTATGGGTCCCAATGGGTCCCACACGTACCTGTTAAGTCATCATTCCTTGCCGTCCATGGCTCTGCCCCATCGAAGTGAGTGTCCCCTCCAATGTGGGGCCCGGGGAAGTAAGCGTGGGCCAGGAAACCCCCCTGATGTGGGGCTCTATGGGTCCCAATGGCTCTCTGTGGGTCCCAATGGGCTCTATGGGTCTCTATGGGTCCCAATGGGTCCAATGGCTCTCTATGGGTCCCAATGGGTCCAATGGCTCTCTATGGGTCCCAATGGGCTCTATGGGTCCCAATGGGTCCAATGGCTCTCTATGGGTCCCAGTGGCTCTCTATGGGTCCCAATTGGTCCCAATGGACTCTATGGGTCCCAATGGGCTCTATGGGTCCCAATGGGTCTCTACGGGTCCCAATGGGCTCTATGGGTCCCAATGGGCTCTATGGGTCCCAATGGGTCCAATGGCTCTCTATGGGTCCCAATGGCTCTCTATGGGTCCCAATGGCTCTCTATGGGTCTCTATAGGTCCCAATGGGTCTAATGGGTCTCTATGGGTCCCAATGGGTCCCAATGGCTCTCTATGGGTCCCAATGGGCTCTATGGGTCCCAATAGCTCTCTATGGGTCCCAATGGACTCTATGGGTCCCAGTGGCTCTCTATGGGTCCCACACGTACCTGTTAAGTCATCATTCCTTGCCGTCCATGGCTCTGCCCCATCGAAGTGAGTGTCCCCTCCAATGTGGGGCCCGGGGAAGTAAGCGTGGGCCAAGAAACCCCCCTGATGTGGGGCTCTATGGGTCCCAATGGCTCTCTATGGGTCCCAATGGGTCCAATGGCTCTCTATGGGTCCCAATGGGTCCCAATGGGCTCTATGGGTCCCAATGGGTCCAATGGCTCTCTATGGGTCCCAATGGGCTCTATGGGTCCCAATGGCTCTCTATGGGTCCCAATGGGTCCAATGGCTCTCTATGGGTCCCAATGGGTCCCAATGGGCTCTATGGGTCCCAATGGCTCTCTATGGGTCCCAATGGGTCCAATGGCTCTCTATGGGTCCCAATGGGTCCCAATGGGCTCTATGGGTCCCAATGGCTCTCTATGGGTCCCAATGGGTCCAATGGCTCTCTATGGGTCCCAATGGTTCCCAATGGCTCTCTATGGGTCCCACACGTACCTGTTAAGTCATCATTCCTTGCCGTCCATGGCTCTGCCCCATCGAAGTGAGTGTCCCCTCCAATGTGGGGCCCGGGGAAGTAAGCGTGGGCCAAGAAACCCCCCTCGCCATCGAAGGGGGAACTGTCGCCATGGAAACCCTCGGCGAAGAAGAGGACGATGTCGGCGGGTGGGGAGGAAGTAGGAAGTACTTCCCGGAAGTTCAATGGGGTGACGGAAGCCCAGACCCCGAATGCGCGAAGGATGGAAGAACGGGTGGCGGCTTCGCCCACTTTGGGGGTGTGATTCTGGATGCTATGGGGGGAAATAGGGGGTTATGGGGGGGATGGAGCCCCATAGAGACCCTATATGGGGGTATGGGAGCCCCATAGAGACCCTATATGGCGTCAATGGAGCCCCATAGAGACCCTATATGGGGGTATGGGAGCCCCATAGAGCCCCTATATGGGGGTATGGGGGTGTGATTCTGGATGCTATGGGGGGAAATAGGGGGTTATGGGGGGATGGAGCCCCATAGAGACCCTATATGGGGTTATGGGAGCCCCATAGAGACCCTATATGGGGGTATGGGAGCCCCATAGAGACCCCATATGGGGTCAATGGAGCCCCATAGAGACCCTATATGGGGTCAATGGAGCCCCATAGAGACCCTATATGGGGTCAATGGAGCCCCATAGAGACCCTATATGGGGTTATGGGAGCCCCATAGAGACCCTAAATGGGGGTATAGGAGCCCCATAAAGACCCTATATGGGGGTATGGGGGGTATAGGAGCCCCATAGAGACCCTATAGGGGGTTATGGGGGGTATAGGAGCCCCATAGAGACCCTATATGGGGGGAAATAGGGGGTTATTGGGGTAATAGGAGCCCCATAGAGACCCTATATGGGGTTATGGGGGGTATAGGAGCCCCATAGAGACCCCATATGGGGCTAGGGGGGCTATAGGAGCCCCATAGAGACCCCATATGGGGTTATGGGGGGTATAGGAGCCCCATAGAGACCCTATAGGGGGTTATGGGGGTGTGATTCTGGATGCTATGGGGGGAAATAGGGGGTCAGGGGGGGATGGAGCCCCATAGAGACCCTATATGGGGTTATGGGGGGTTATTGGGGGTATAGGAGCCCCATAGAGACCCCCATATGGGGTTATGGGGGGTATAGGAGCCCCATAGAGACCCTATATGGGGGTATGGGAGCCCCATAGAGACCCTATATGGCGTCAATGGAGCCCCATAGAGACCCTATATGGGGTCAATGGAGCCCCATAGAGACCCTATATGGGGGTATGGGAGCCCCATAGAGACCCCATATGGGGTCAATGGAGCCCCATAGAGATCCTATATGGGGGTATGGGGGTGTGATTCTGGATGCTATGGGGGGAAATAGGGGTCAAAGGGGGATGGAGCCCCATAGAGACCCTATATGGGGGTATGGGAGCCCCATAGAGACCCTATATGGGGTTATGGGGGGTATAGGAGCCCCATAGAGACCCTATATGGGGTTATGGGGGGTATACCCCTCCATAGACATCCCATATCCCCCCATACCCCCCCATAACCCCCATGTCCCCCCCTAGACCTCCATATCCCCCCATATCCCCCTATATCACCCCATAGACACCCCATATCCCTCTGTATCTCCCCATATCCCCCCATATACCACAAAGACACCCCATATCTCCCCATAGACACCCCATATTTCCTCCTTACACCCCCATATCCCCCCATTAGACCCCCCATATCCCCCCATATCCCCCCATAGACAACCCATTTCCCCCATATCCCCCCATAGACACCCCATAACCCCCCATATCCCCCCATATCCCCCCATAGACACCCCATGGACACCCCATATCCACCCTAGACACCCCATATCCCCCCATAGAGCCCCATATCCCCCCATATCCCCCCATATACACTCAATATCCCCCCATATCCCCCCATATCCCCCCATAACCCCCCATATCCCCCCATCTCCCCCCATAGACACCCCATAGACACCCCATATCCCCCCATAGACACCCCATATCCCCCCATAGACACCCCATATCCCCCCATATACACCCCATATCCCCCCATAGAGCCCCATATCCCCCCATATCCCCCCATATCCCCCCATATCCCCCCATATCCCTCCATAGACACCCCATAACCCCCCATATCCCCCCATCTCCCCCCATAGACACCCCATATCCCCCCATATCCCCCCATAGACACCCCATATCCCCCCATATACACCCCATATCCCCCCATAGAGCCCCATATCCCCCCATATCCCCCCATAGACACCCCATAACCCCCCATATCCCCCCTCATAGACCCCATATCCCCCCATATCCCCCCATATCCCCCCCCATAGACCCCCATCTCCCCCCATGTTGCCCCACCAGAAGGTGATGTCCCTTTGTTCCCATTTGGATCCCTGGATGGCGTAGCGTCTCCTCCTGACGTTGGCTTTCACTTCGGCCCCAAAACGATCCGGGACCCCACAACGGGGTCTTTTCATGGCCCTATAGGACAGAAAGGGGGGGTTATACGGGGGGGATATAGGGGTGTAAGGGGGGATATGGGGTGTCTATGGGGAAATATGGGGGTGTAATGGGGGATATGGGGTGTCTATGGGGGGATATGGGGTGTCTATGGGGGGATATGGGGGGATATGGGGTGTCTATGGGGAAATATGGGGGTGTAATGGGGGATATGGGGTGTCTATGGGGGGATATGGGGTGTCTATGGGGCTCTGTGGGGGGATATGGGGTGTTTAGGGGGGATATGGGGGGATATGGGGTGTCTATGGGGGGATATGGGGGGATATGGGGGGATATGAAGTGTCTATGGGGTGTCTATGTGGGGATATGGGCTGTCTATGGGGGGATATGGGGGATATGAGGGGTTATAGGGGGATATGGGGGGATATGGGGTGTCTATGGGGGGATATGGGGGGATATGGGGTGTCTATGGGGGAATATGGGGGGATATAGAAGGATATGGGGTATATGGGGTGTCTATGAAGCTCTATGGGGCTCTATGGGACTCTATGCGGCATCTATGGGGCGCTATGGGGTGTCTATGGGGCTCTATGGGGGGATATGGGGTGTCTAGGGGGCTCTATGGGGGGATATGGGGGGGATATGAAGTGTCTATGGGGTGTCTATGGGGGATACGGGGTGTCTATTGGGGTATATGGGGGGATATATGGGGATATGGGGTGTCTATGGGGCTCTATGGGGGGATACGGGGTGTCTATGGGGGGATATGGGGGGATATATGGGGATATGGGGTGTCTATGGGGCTCTATGGGGGGATACGGGGTGTCTATGGGGGGATATGGGGGGATATGGGGGGATATGGGGTGTCTATGGGGGAGTATGGGTGGGCTTGGAGGACTAGGCCGCTAGGGGGCGCTGTTCAATGCTTCCCTATTACCCCCCACCCCCATTTAGTTCTATGGGAGGCGGCGTTGGAGGACTAGGCCGCTAGGGGGCGCTGTTCAATGCTTCTCTATTACCCCCCACCCCCATTCACTCCTATGGGAGGCGGCGTTGGAGGACTAGGCCGCTAGGGGGCGCTGTTCAACGCTTCTCTATTACCCCCCACCCCCATTCAGTTCTATGGGAGGCGGCGTTGGAGGACTAGGCCGCTAGGGGGCGCTGTTCAATGCTTCTCTATTACCCCCCACCCCCATTCACTCCTATGGGAGGCGGCGTTGGAGGACTAGGCCGCTAGGGGGCGCTGTTCAATGCTTCTCTATTACCCCCCACCCCCATTCACTCCTATGGGAGGCGGCGTTGGAGGACTAGGCCGCTAGGGGGCGCTGTTCAATGCTTCTCTATTACCCCCCACCCCCATTTAGTCCTATGGGAGGCCGCGTTGGAGGACTAGGCCGCTAGGGGGCGCTGTTCAATGCTTCCCTAATACCCCCCACCCCCATTCACTCCTATGGGAGGCGGCGTTGGAGGACTAGGCCTCTAGGGGGCGCTGTTCAACGCTTCTCTATTACCCCCCACCCCCATTTAGTTCTATGGGAGGCGGCGTTGGAGGACTAGGCCGCTAGGGGGCGCTGTTCAATGCTTCTCTATTACCCCCCACCCCCATTTAGTTCTATGGGAGGCGGCGTTGGAGGACTAGGCCGCTAGGGGGCGCTGTTCAATGCTTCCCTATTACCCCCCCACCCCCATTTAGTTCTATGGGAGGCGGCGTTGGAGGACTAGGCCGCTAGGGGGCGCTGTTCAACGCTTCCCTATTACCCCCCACCCCCATTCAGTTCTATGGGAGGCGGCGTTGGAGGACTAGGCCGCTAGGGGGCGCTGTTCAATGCTTCTCTATTACCCCCCACCCCCATTTAGTTCTATGGGAGGCGGCGTTGGAGGACTAGGCCGCTAGGGGGCGCTGTTCAATGCTTCTCTATTACCCCCCACCCCCATTTAGTTCTATGGGAGGCGGCGTTGGAGGACTAGGCCGCTAGGGGGCGCTGTTCAATGCTTCTCTATTACCCCCCCACCCCCATTTAGTTCTATGGGAGGCGGCGTTGGAGGACTAGGCCGCTAGGGGGCGCTGTTCAATGCTTCCCTATTACCCCCCCACCCCCATTTAGTTCTATGGGAGGCGGCGTTGGAGGACTAGGCCGCTAGGGGGCGCTGTTCAACGCTTCCCTATTACCCCCCACCCCCATTCAGTTCTATGGGAGGCGGCGTTGGAGGACTAGGCCGCTAGGGGGCGCTGTTCAATGCTTCTCTATTACCCCCCACCCCCATTTAGTTCTATGGGAGGCGGCGTTGGAGGACTAGGCCGCTAGGGGGCGCTGTTCAATGCTTCTCTATTACCCCCCCACCCCCATTTAGTTCTATGGGAGGCGGCGTTGGAGGACTAGGCCGCTAGGGGGCGCTGTTCAATGCTTCCCTATTACCCCCCCACCCCCATTTAGTTCTATGGGAGGCGGCGTTGGAGGACTAGGCCGCTAGGGGGCGCTGTTCAATGCTTCTCTATTACCCCCCACCCCCATTCACTCCTATGGGAGGCGGCGTTGGAGGACTAGGCCGCTAGGGGGCGCTGTTCGTTTCTCTCCTCACCTGATGGTTTCCGGGTCGGCTCTTCCGGTCACGCGCAGACCATAGAAACGCTGCATGGCGGCCAGAGCCGAAGAGACGGAATGAGCCGAAGATGGCGGGTGGGATCGGAGATCGCCGGGCGGTAAATAGCCGTATTGCTGCAACCAGGCCTGGAGGGGGGGGATAGGACAGGGGATAGGGCGGTATATGGGGTCCTATGGGGTCCTATGGGGTGTTATATGGGGCCTATGGGGTCCTATGGGGTGTTATATGGGGTCTATGGGGTGTTATATGGGGGTTATGGGGTGTTATATGGGGCCTATGGGGGGGTATATGGGGACTATGGGGGGGTATGTGGGGCCTATAGGGGGTATATGGGGGCTATGGGGTCCTATGGGGTGTTATATGGGGCCTATGGGGTCCTATGGGGTGGTATATGGGGCCTATGGGGGGGTATATGGGGCCTATGGGGTCCTATGGGGTGTTATATGGGGGCTATGGGGTCCTATGGGGTGTTATATGGGGCCTATGGGGGGGTATATGGGGCCTATGGGGGGATATATGGGGTCTATGGGGGGGTATATGGGGCCTATGGGGCCTATGGGGGGGTATATGGGGGCTATGGGGTGTTATATGGGGCCTATGGGGGGGTATATGGGGCCTATGGGGGGATATATGGGGTCTATGGGGGGGTATATGGGGGCTATGGGGTGTTATATGGGGACTATGGGGGGGTATATGGGGCCTATGGTGTCCTATGGGGTGGTATATGGGGCCTATGGGGTCCTATGGGGTGTTATATGGGGCCTATGGGGTCCTATGAGGTGTTATATGGGGCCTATGGGGTCCTATGGGGTGTTATATGGGGCCTATGGGGGGGTATATGGGGCCTATGGGGGGATATATGGGGTCTATGGGGGGGTATATGGGGCCTATGGGGCCTATGGGGGGGTATATGGGGGCTATGGGGTGTTATATGGGGACTATGGGGGGGTATATGGGGCCTATGGGGCCTATGGGGGGGTATATGGGGGCTATGGGGTGTTATATGGGGCCTATGGGGGGTATATGGGGCCTATGGGGGGATATATGGGGTCTATGGGGGGGTATATGGGGGCTATGGGGTGTTATATGGGGACTATGGGGGGGTATATGGGGCCTATGGTGTCCTATGGGGTGGTATATGGGGCCTATGGGGTCCTATGGGGTGTTATATGGGGCCTATGGGGTCCTATGAGGTGTTATATGGGGCCTATGGGGTCCTATGGGGTGTTATATGGGGCCTATGGGGGGGTATATGGGGCCTATGGGGGGATATATGGGGTCTATGGGGGGGTATATGGGGCCTATGGGGCCTATGGGGGGGTATATGGGGGCTATGGGGTGTTATATGGGGACTATGGGGGGGTATATGGGGCCTATGGGGCCTATGGGGGGGTATATGGGGGCTATGGGGTGTTATATGGGGCCTATGGGGGGGTATATGGGGCCTATGGGGGGATATATGGGGTCTATGGGGGGGTATATGGGGGCTATGGGGTGTTATATGGGGACTATGGGGGGGTATATGGGGCCTATGGTGTCCTATGGGGTGGTATATGGGGCCTATGGGGTCCTATGGGGTGTTATATGGGGCCTATGGGGTCCTATGAGGTGTTATATGGGGCCTATGGGGTCCTATGGGGTGTTATATGGGGCCTATGGGGGGGTATATGGGGCCTATGGGGGGATATATGGGGTCTATGGGGGGGTATATGGGGCCTATGGGGCCTATGGGGGGGTATATGGGGGCTATGGGGTGTTATATGGGGACTATGGGGGGGTATATGGGGTCTATGGGGGGGTATATGGGGCCTATGGGTGTTATATGGGGCCTATGGGGTCCTATGGGGGGGTATATGGGGCCTATGGGGGGGTATATGTGGGCTATGGGGGGGTATATGGGGCCTATGGGGGGGTATATGGGGCCTATGGGGGGGTATATGGGGTCTATGGGGGGGTATATGGGGCCTATGGGGTGTTATATGGGGCCTATGGGGTCCTATGAGGTGTTATATGGGGCCTATGGGGGGGTATATGGGGCCTATGGGGTGTTATATGGGGCCTATGGGGTCCTATGGTGTGTTATATGGGGTGTTATATGGGGGTGTTATATGGGGTGTTATATGGAGCATATGGGGTCCTATAGGGTGTTATATGGGGGCTATGGGGTCCTATGGGGTGGTATATGGGGCCTATGGGGTATTATATTGGGCCTATGGGGTCCTATGGGGTGTTATATGGGGCCTATGGGGTCCTATGGGGTGGTATATGGGGCCTATGGGGTGGTATATGGGGGTTATGGGGGGGTATATGGGGGCTATGGGGGGGTATATGGGGCCTATGGGGTGTTATATGGGGCCTATGGGGTGTTATATGGGGCCTATGGGGGGGTATATGGGGCCTATGGGGTCCTATGGGGTGTTATATGGGGGCTATGGGGTCCTATGGGGTGTTATATGGGGCTATGGGGTCCTATGAGGTGTTATATGGGGCCTATGGGGTCCTATGGGGTGTTATATGGGGCCTATGGGGGGGTATATGGGGCCTATGGGGTGTTATATGGGGGCTTGGGGGGGTATATGGGGCCTATGAGGGGGTATATGGGGGCTATGGGGGGGTATATGGGGCCTATGGGGTCCTATGGGGTGTTATATGGGGGCTATGGGGTGTTATATGGGGCCTATGGGGTCCTATGGGGTGTTATATGGGGCCTATGGGGTGTTATATGGGGCCTATGAGGTGGTATATGGGGCCTATGGGGTGTTATATGGGGGCTATGGGGTCCTATGGGGTGTTATATGGGGGCTATGGGGTCCTATGGGGTAGTATATGGGGCCTATGGGGTGGTATATGGGGCCTATGGGGGGGTATATGGGGCCTATGGGGTGTTATATGGGGCCTATGGGGCCTATGGGGTGTTATATGGGGCCTATGGGGGGGTATATGGGGGCTATGGGGTGTTATATGGGGCCTATGGGGTGTTATATGGGGGCTATGGGGTCCTATGGGGTGTTATATGGGGCCTATGGGAGGGTATATGGGGCCTATGGGGTCCTATGGGGTGTTATATGTGGCCTATGGGGGGGTATATGGGGCCTATGGGGTGTTATATGGGGCCTATGGGGTGTTATATGGGGCCTATGGGGTGGTATATGGGGCCTATGGGGGGGTATATGGGGGCTATGGGGGGGTATATGGGGCCTATGGGGTCCTATGGGGTGTTATATGGGGCCTATGGGGTGTTATATGGGGCCTATGGGGTCCTATGGGGTGTTATATGGGGCCTATGGGGTGTTATATGGGGCCTATGGGGTCCTATGGGGTGTTATATGGGGGCTATGGGGTCCTATGGGGTGTTATATGGGGCCTATGGGGTCCTATGGGGTGTTATATGGGGGCTATGGGGTCCTATGGGGTGTTATATGGGGCCTATGGGGTGTTATATGGGGGCTACGGGGAGGTATATGGGGGCTATGGGGTGTTATATGGAGTCCTATGGGGTGGTATATGGGGCCTATGGGGTATTATATGGGGGCTATGGGGTGTTATATGGGACCTATGGGGGGGTATATGGGGGCTATGGGGGGGTGTATGGGGCCTATGGGGGGGTATATGGGGCCTATGGGGTCCTATGGGGTGTTATATGGGGGCTATGGGGTCCTACGGGGTGGTATATGGGGCCTATGGGGGGGTATATGGGGCCTATGGGGGGGTATATGGGGTCTATGGGGTCTCTATGGGTCTCTATGGTTCTCTATGGGTTCATATGGGGCCCTATAGGTTCTCTATGGGGTCCCTATGGGTCCCTATGGGTCTCTATGTGTCTCTATGGGTCCCTATGGGTCCCTATGGGTCCCTCTGGGGTTTAATGGGGTCTATGGGGTCTCTATGTGTCTCTATGGGGTCTCTATGGTTCCCTATGGGTCCCTCCCCCCCTTTGTTGTTTTTGGGCCCATTTTGGTTTATTTCGGGCCGGTGACGCTGTGGGGGCGCGTGATGAGTCACGTGACCTGAAGGGGGGGGGGGGGGGAAGAGGGGGGGACAGAATGGATCTATGGGGCGGAATCTATGGGGCAGAATCTATGGGGCAGAATCTATGGGGCAGAATGAATCTATGGGGCAGAATGGATCTATGGGGCAGAATCTATGGGGCAGAAGGGATCTATGGGGCAGAAGGGATCTATGGGGATGAATCTATGGGGCAGAATCTATGGGGCAGATCTATGGGGCAGAAGGGATCTATGGGGCAGAATCTATGGGGCGGAATGGATCTATGGGGCAGAATCTATGGGGCTGAATCATCTATGGGGCAGAATCTATGGGGCAGAATCTATGGGGCAGAAGGAATCTATGGGGCAGAATCTATGGGACAGAATCTATGGGACAGAATCTATGGGGCAGAATCTATGGGGCAGAAGGGATCTATGGGGCAGAAGGGATCTATGGGGCAGAATCTATGGGGCAGAATCTATGGGGCAGAAGGAATCTATGGGGCAGAATCTATGGGACAGAATCTATGGGGCAGAATCTATGGGGCAGAATCTATGGGGCAGAAGGGATCTATGGGGCAGAATCTATGGGGCAGAAGGGATCTATGGGGCAGATCTATGGGGCAGAAGGGATCTATGGGGCAGAATCTATGGGCTGAATCATCTATGGGGCAGATCTATGGGGCAGAATCCATGGGGCAGAAGGGATCTATGGGGAAGAATCTATGGGGCAGAATCTATGGGGCAGAATGAATCTATGGGGCAGAATCTATGGGGCAGAATATATGGGGCAGAAGGATTCTATGGGGCAGATCTATGGGGCAGAATCTATGGGGCAGAATCTATGGGGCTGAATGGATCTATGGGGCAGATCTATGGGGCAGAAGGGATCTATGGAGCAGAATCTATGGGGCAAAATCTATGGGGCAGAATCTATGGGGCAGAAGGATTCTATGGGGCAGATCTATGGGGCAGAATATATGGGGCAGAAGGATTCTATGGGGCAGATCTATGGGGCAGAATCTATGGGGCAGAATCTATGGGGCTGAATGGATCTATGGGGCAGATCTATGGGGCAGAAGGGATCTATGGAGCAGAATCTATGGGGCAAAATCTATGGGGCAGAATCTATGGGGCAGAAGGATTCTATGGGGCAGATCTATGGGGCAGAATCTATGGGGCAGAATCTATGGGGCAGAATCTATGGGGCAGAATATATGGGGCAGGAGGAATCTATGGGGCAGAATCTATGGGGCGGAATCTATGGGGCAGAAGGAATCTATGGGGCAGAATGAATCTATGGGGCAGAATCTATGGGGCAGAATGGATCTATGGGGCAGAATCTATGGGGCCCCATAGAGTTAATTAAGGCCCCATAGAGTTAATTGAGGCCCCATAGAGTTAATTAGGGGGGGGCAGTTAATTAATGGGCTGTTAATGAGGTAACGGGGGGGGGGGGGGGGGGCGGTACAGGGGGGTCCTCGGGTAGGGGAGGGGGAGGGGGTTCTGATGACGTCACGCCGGTGACGTCATCGCTCACCTCGGGCCGGAAGGAAGCGGCGGGGGGGGGGGAGGCGCAGCAAAGGAAGAGGAGCAGCAGAGCGGCCGCCATGTTGGAAAGGGGGCGGGGCTTAGCGGAGGGAAAGGGGAGGGGCTTATGAAGGGGAAGGGAAGGGGGAGGGGGCCGGAAGTGGGGTGGGCGGGGCTAAAGGGGGGAGGGTTGGCCAATAGGAGGAGGGGGGGCGGGGCTTGAATAAGGAGAGGTAAAGGGAGGGGGCGGGGCTTAGAGGGGAGCGGGGGCCAATAGGGAGACGTGGCAAGCTGGGGGGGGCGGGGCTTAGCA
>NW_027315593.1:0-30754 GCF_039878825.1 Excalfactoria chinensis
ACCGTACTTTCACATCACGGTAAGAGACAAGAAAACCAACAGTGAAGTTCAGTATCAGAACAGTAAGAGAGATTACGGCAGATCTGTGATAGGGTGTTTAAATACAGCCATATGCTAAGGTATTTGTGCAAAACAGATTCCTGTGCTATCTTTAAGAACAGTAACTTGAATACCGTTCATTATCAACACTAATTTCCATACCAGATAGAAAGATGAAGCTGAAAAGGGAAAGCTGAGGGATTAAGTAATTTGAAGAGAACTGATCAGAACCCTGATTTTACTCTTAAAACTTTAGCTCTAAAATTACAGTTCCTAGGCCAAATTTCTCACCTTCAAATGCCGTCCAGTTGTCAAGAAGATACTTAGACATCCTCTGCAGTCCTTCATTGTCAGTTACAGACTGGGAAAAGGAAGAACACTGCATGATATTTCGTGCATCATAAGCAAGGAATCTGGTGTTTGACAGCAAACTGAAACATGCAGCAGCTCACAGATGAGCACAGCGAAAGGACAGTGAGTATTTTTAAACTAAACAAGTGCAGCACCCAGAGAGCATAAGCAATGCTTTAAAGTACCGTGTGCCATGGCTGACAAACATTTGCATTGATGCTGCTGCACCAGAGGCAAGCTTTACCAGAGAAGAGACTGGTAACAAGCTCTCAGTGGCTTTGCACTATATAGAGGTAAGTAGAATGTGTGATATCTAAGACTTCTACTCAGCCTCAAGACTGAAGAAAAGAAGCATATCGGTTAGTTTTCAAGGAACATAGTTCACCGTGGTTTTGTTGAGGACAAGACAAAGCATCCACAATATTAGCCTAACGTCGGTATCTACCTTCCACTGTCCATCACATGGCCTGTATAACTGAAGAGGGGCTTCACTGTCTTCCTGCAGAGTCCAGATTTCTCCTGTTTCCTCGAATGCAATGTCCCAACATTTGTGCTTCAAAGAGATTTGCTCTCTGTAAACTAGCTGCTGGGCAACGGCATCAAGCTGAAAGATGTAGACTGTGGGAATACTTTTGAGAGGAAAAACTTAATTACCATTATTATCAAATCCACCTACTGCCACCATTTCTCAGCAAGTCACAGACACCCACTCTGATTCCAAACAAAGCCAAAGCAAATCATTAGGAATTGCAAAAAATAACCCTAGCACTTCAGATGCGGTTTGCTTACAAGGTCTGAGGCAGAAGCTGCAGATATCTAATACATCAAATGGTTTTCCAACTGTTATATGAAAGAAAAAGCAGTCACGCTGTCTTTAAAAGAAAAGGTAGTAAAGGAAATTTAGTAAGGATTGCTAAGGATTTACATGGGGAGAGTTTCAATACAGTACAACTGATCTAAGGGACATAAATGAAAGAGTATATAGCTGAGCACTGGCAAAAATAAAAAAGGAAAATAATTACATGCCAGGAAAATGAAGGAGGAATGAGAGGGACAGGAAACCACAAAATGGCTGAAGAACGGGTTTGTAGCGCCGCAATGGCAAGGAACATGTTTCCTGATAGCTCTCATCCCTTCATGTACTGTGCTCCCTGCACTTCTCCACTCTCTCTGGGCTGGCCTACAAGGTCTACACAGCAACACGGTTTAGAAATGCTGGGCTGTGGAGCTGTAAATAAAACCTTGGCAAAGAGCATGGCATGGCACAGACACTTCAGCTGCTGACACAAAGCCTGGCAGTAGATGTGATGGGGAGAAGCTAAGGCTTACCCCTTTGGCAAAGACCAAGTTCACCAAGGGGACAGACTGCTGACTGTACAGACAGCTTTGACAATCTCTCCCTTTCCTGCTGGCACGCTTTTGTCAGCAAGAACAGTCTTCCTGGCAAGAAAAGGTGCTGCAGAAAGAGAGGGAAAGACTGTTTGTCCATCTCGGCAAGGTATTCCCCTGCCAGTTGGATTGAAAAGATTCCTTCAGGTCCTGAGCGCTCTTTCCTTACACAAACATATTTATTTGAACCCCAAAGTCAACAAATCCTCTTGACAGTTTTAAACTGAAGTAACGCTCTGATTTTGAAGAGAATGGCAAAATTAATTTACAAGAGCAGAACACAGCACAAGGAATTTGAGTACTCAGTACCACAGCACCCTGAACAAAACACAATGGCTAGGCAGTGCCATCATGCTTTAGCCTAGTTCCCATGATGGAAACGCATCACAGGTTCTGCAAAACCTACCTAGGTCAGGTAGCCTTTGCACTCACTTCTGCATTATGTACAATAAAGGGCTTTCAGTCTTCCCCCAAGGGAAGGGGGCATCCCTGTGACACTCAGATCAACAGTACCGAGTACTTTAGCTTGGGGAAACGTTAACAGCTGTTCTCTCCTTTACAGGAGCTGTGGTGACTTAAGCCATTATCCTGTTTATTCTTACCAGTCACACAGTATGGCAACATAATTTCCTTGACAGCAATAGGCTATTCTTGAGACAATATATTTCTATGAGAAAAAGAAAAAGAAACATCCTTGTAAATTAAGACCATTTTATAGGCAGAAAATTCACATTCAACTTCATATCTTACTCTTTAAAATTCAGCAGATGTCTTAATTTACAGCAAGCTAAGAAACGTAATTAAACCGCAGTCAAATATATTTCGTACCAGTGTTTGCTGTTTTATGAAGCTTTCCACGCTTCTCCCTTTGCAGACATATTAACAGAGGTAAAATACAACAGTTTTAATGAACTACTCTCAATAAACTAACTATGAGATAAGACAATGCAGGAAAGTACACCCTTAAAAATTCTCTCCTGTAATGCTAAGCCGCTATTACATTTATTATGAAAGGAAGATAGTGATGCACACTCTGTATTCCTGCTGGGTTGCCCCCATTTTCAGCCTGCATGTGGGTGAAGCCATACCGCCCCACACGAAACACGTTCTGAATAACAAGGCAAGACCACCTCAGGCCATTCTCCTCATCTGAGAATCTGGGAGAAAATCAGGGCAATATCTTTGCAAGATAAACCACACCGCTTGAAATATATAACAGCTGATTTGAGCGTCCCTAAGCGGGAACTAAGAACTGGAGATGAGCACAAAATCCGCAAGAAGATGCCCTAGGGTGCTCTTTCAAAAGTATCTATCATATAGCATAAAAGATGAGACTGCAAAAGCAAGATGGCTGGGTCTCAAGGATATTTTTAAGTTGCGAAAACATTCCTGATTAATAAAGCCTTCTTAACTAGAGTAGCAGTCAGTCGCTCCCTTTAGGGCAGGGAAAATGCATCTTCTTGTCATTTTGCTGGCAGAATTCAAATGTGTCCTCAAATTCCCCTTCTTTTTACTCCCACTCATCCCTCACCTCTTTCCCGAACACAACACCACTCACTAAACAGAGCCTCTAGTCCACTGGCTTCATCTGAATGTCGCCCTTTGAGTTACTTAGCAATTGATGTACAGGCGTTGTCAAGGAACCTGCTCCAGAGTTCTGCAATCAACTGAGGGAAGCAAAACAAGCTCTACAGCCTCCAAGCATTCTAGTCAGCAAGTTTAATACAAGAAGCTAATTCTGAACAGCACATGACAGCTGCTAAAAGATGAACTAACCGCAGGAAGGAAAGTTAATTAATAGTATAACCGTATCTGAAAATCAGGGTTATATGGTGCATCTCCAGCACAAGAGACATGTTTCAGAGCTCCTGTAAACAGGTGGCACTCGTCTCTTCTCCACTGCACAAATACTAAGTTGTTATTTTGTATTTAACAGGGGGACCCCAGACCCCTGTATAACGCCGATATAACGTAAGCTTGCTGTTTCAAATACTTAGTAGGATGAAGATGATGAGTGGGTAGCTACAGTGAACATTTTAGATGTAGTTACCGCCGTAAGGAATCACACCATAACTTTAGAAGTAGAACTGACAACTCCTTTATAAACCAGCAGCGGGTTTTCTAGACACTCAAGGAAATAAGATGATATTTATTTCTACTAACAAAGCTTCCCTCTGTCTCAGACCAGCTTTCACAGTAAGTGCAGTGACGGAAGCACCCACCTACACAGTCCACGCTTTGTCAGAAAGACAAAGGGCTCTGTGAACGTTATAATGCAGACAGCTCTCTCCCACTCCTCACCCGGGAGACAGGAGGAGACTTTGATTTAAACCAAGTGCTACTCACAGCTGGACAAAGACATGAAAACGCATCTTCTTAGCAAGCTCCTTCCTTTCCGTGTTTCTCTAATGGGGAAGTTAACAATCAGTGTATTGAATGCAAAGCCCAGAATAGTATCTTGTTCAAGGACAAGCCTATGAAATCAGTTAACTTAGAGAATAGCTGCGTGAACAGCCTGTGATAAACAGATGTTCACTTGATACTCTCTTCACTTACTCAGCACTTGTGCGCCAGTGTTATCAGCCTGCCAACACCTTCAAATTAACTTCTGATGTTGTCTGTGAGAAGGGGTAGCCCTATGGAAACTTAATGTACTGGAGCACCGGGGTGGCGTTGTGCAATTCATGTTCTGGACTTTAAACAAGCTTTTGTTGTCAAGAGGATCAGATGAGGTGAAAGCTCTAAATCAGGAGAATATTTATATAGCACTATGGAATTAAGAATTACTTCCATTCTAGTGGGAAAAATGAACTAGGAATTTGCAATCTATCAGCTGAAACCAGCACTACGCTGCTCAAAAACACTCCTACATACCCAAAACAGACAAATTCATCATCTGCCAAGGAAAATAAGCCCACATCTCTGCACTCGTGTGGCCCACCACTATTTGCAATGCCATTATCACTATGCTTCAAATTATATTTTGAGCTTCAATTAATTCATAGTTGGGTATCAGTGGCAAAAATGAAATGCAACATGAAGGGAAAAACAATTACAACCCCACCTAATCTTTGGTTGTCAGTCATTAGCAGACTGAGTACCACCTATAAAGCACTGACACGTGAGCCTGTTACCTTAAATTCCAACTATAAATGTCACACTTGGTTTGAAGATGATCTTTGCCCTTTGATACAGCTGGATGCACATCCTGACTAAATAGCAATGCTGGACATCAATTTATCCAGCATTTCCAGCCCTATAATGTCATGAAAACACTCCTTTGGTCCAACTGGCCATCAAGACAGAAACAACCACTTAAGAAAAAATAATGCATTAATTAATGGTCACCACACAGGCCTAAAACAGTAGACTTGGTCTGCCAGAAGTATGTATTGAGATCGGTGTAGCAATACAGCATGCAGGTGGCAACCCACAGCAATGAGGTGTAAAAGTCACTTATCTGCCTGTAATCACCAGGATACTGCCTCTTCCAAGTACACACAAACTATGGAATTCAACTGAGCTTTCTGCACGTGGTGCTAATTTAGTTGCTGGAGACAGATTTTAATATGCCTGTAAGAACTGGTGATGAGCAGCACTGATTCAGGGATCTAAGACGGCAATCAGAAGACATGCAACACATGCTGGTGAACTGCAAAGCACTGCAGGAATATGGTTTATTAACTGATGTCTTATATAATAATCAATCCACAATTTGTGTGCATTCCCCCCCCCCCCCCCCCCCCCCTCCCCCCCCCCCCCCCCCTCTTGGTCATTGTTTACTCACATTGGGAGCAAAGCAGCTATACAGAAATTTCAGAAACAATCAAAGGATACTCCAACTTTCAACTAAGAAACTCCATTGCCATATGGACAGTCATCCTACAGAAGTGACTGTTATCAGGTGTTTTAAGAGACAAAGCAAGAGTTACTGAACTATGTTCAAAAGCTTTACATGAGAACATGAGCTTATTTTTCCCTTTTAAATCTATTTCTGCTTGAAGAAACAAGGCTTTTCCTATAACATTTGATAGTTTATATTATTTTTGGATAAACCTGTTTGTAAGCAATGGTGTTAGGGTTCAGTATAAGATCACAAGTGGCACTAAAAAACACGGTTTAGTGATGGGACTCAGGAGGTCAGGTTGATGGCCGGAAAATACCTTCAAGATTGCAAAGTCCAACCCAAGTGGTTCTATGAATCTGAGTACTGTTAATTGATATGCCAGTTAAATGATAAACAAGTCTAAGTCACACAGAACTAATAATATGACTCCATTCACAGCAAGTTGCTTACTAGTTTTCAATGACCCAATAAATCTAGCAGGCAAAGAGTACCGTACAATAAAGCCATCCTTACCCAAAATAAATGCCTTGCAACATTACTGAAGACACAGATTAAATGGTTATCAAACAATGTTGTTTCAACAGTGCACCCTCTTTTGACCACGGGACTAAAATACCCAGAGTACACATGGATACCAACTAGGTTGATTTGTGATCTTATTTATCATACTCATTTTTCACTTACAGAATCACAGAATCACAGAATCACAGAATTATAGGGGTTGGAAGGGACCTCTAGAGATCATCGAGTCCAACCCCCCTGCCAAAGCAGGCTCCCTACACCACGTCGCACAGGTAGGCGTCCAGGCGAGTCTTGAATATCTCCAGAGAAGGAGACTCCACCACCTCCCTGGGCAGCCTGTTCCAGTGCTCCGTCACCCTCACTGTAAAGAAGTTCTTGCGCACATTCGTGCGGAACTTCCTATGCTGGAGTTTCAGCCCATTGCCCCTAGTCCTGTCCCCACGCACTACTGAAAAGAGACCAGCCTCGCCACTATAGCTCCCACACCTCAGGTATTTATAAACCTGGATCAAGTCCCCTCTCAGCCTTCTTTTCTCAAGGCTAAACAGACCCAGTTCCCTAAGTCTCTCCTCGTAGGGGAGATGGTCCAGGCCCTTCACCATCTTTGTGGCCCTCCGCTGGACTCTTTCCAAGAGATCCCTGTCTTTTTTGTACTGGGGAGCCCAGAACTGGACACAGTATTCCAGATGAGGCCTCACCAGGGCAGAGTAGAGGGGGAGGATCACCTCCCTTGACCTGCTGGCTACGCTCTTTTTAATGCACCCCAGAATGCCATTGGCCTTTTTGGCTACAAGGGCACACTGCTGGCTCATGGCCAACCTGTCGTCCACCAGGACGCCCAGGTCCCTCTCAGCAGAGCTCCTCTCCAGCAGGTCTTCCCCCAACCTGTACTGGTGTATGCAATTATTTCTACCGAGATGCAAGACTCTACACTTGCTTATGTTAAACCTCATCCGGTTTCTTACTGCCCAGCTCTCCAGTCTGTCCAGGTCTCTCTGAATGGCTGCACAGCCTTCAGGCGTGTCAGCCAATCCTCCCAGCTTCTTTTTTTTCTACAGAAGAAAAAAAAGGTCAGTAGCAACTTCAAAAATCCAGATTTCAAGCACTAGACTCAAGCTGAAATGAGTTGAAAGACTTTGTGTGTATGGACAGAAGTTGGTTTAAAATGTCAAGTATTTTCAAGTACAAGAGCAGGTTACACCATCCAGACAGTTATTATGAACACCTGCTAAAAGGACATCGAGGGCAAAAGTAAGTGTTCCAGTATCTAAGGTTTGAATCTTGTGATTTAAGTGAGCTGCCCTCAGAGCTTCGTTACAGACAGGAATGAAAGTTGCATGTTATTATTCCTAAAAAACAAACAAACAAAACCTACTGATGTCTTCTGTGCAGAAAAAAACATGAGTTGTCAGGTCTGTCCCAAGGAGTATGGTCCCTCCATGGTCCTCCTCGTTACTGGAAATCTGACTAACAAGATCAGGTCAGCCTTCCCTTAGCACCCTGAACATGTAGATATCATACTACTCACATAGAAACTGCAGTTTAAGCATTGCTTCTGGGTTAGTCAGTTTTAACACGCAACTCATAAATTTTTGTTTCGGACATTACCCAGTTTCAGAACATTCAAAACAAGGCAATGCCATTTCAATGGATTCAAATACTACAGGGCTGCTTTTCACTCAGAGAAAATGTAAAGTGCTGTTCAAGTTGCAATTTAAGTATGTTACAAATGGGTTAGTTTTTCAGACTTTTCCACGTTACAGAATACTTTCTAGCTAAGAGACTAAGACATCGATGCTTTCTGAAAAGAATAGTAAGTGAAGGCTTATTTTGGTTTGCAGAACAAGTATTCTGCAAGAATTAGGAACAGCTACTTTTAGGCATTGCTTAGCATTTTTAGAAATTCATGTAATTCATGTAAGACAAAAATGAATTTCAGGGACTTTCTTCCTTCCCCTAAATTCCAGGCTATTTAACAGTTTCTGGGTCTCATTCAACTTCCAAAATCACTGACAGAATTGCTGAATTCAGTACCTGTAGGGATCCTATAACCAGGAGGGGAGAAAACTCTTTGAAAGGGCTGATAATAGCAGGACAAGGAGAAATGGTTTTAAGTTGAAAGAGGTTGGATGTTAGGGGCAAGTTCTTTACTAGGAGAGTGGTGAGGTCCTGGAACAGGCTGCCCAGGGAGGTTGTGGATGCCCCGTCCTTGGAGGTGTTCAAGGCCAGGTTGGATGGGGACCTGGACAACCTGATCTAGTAAATGTGGAAGTTTGGTGGCCCTGCCAGGCAGGAGGGTTGGAACTTCATGATCCTTGAGGTCCCTTCCAACCCAGGTCATTCTGTGATTCTGTGACAGAAGAGATGTACTAACAAAATGTGACAAACACTTCTGGGAGTCACGAGGATCCACAGGACAGCAACAGCATTGACACAGCCATACCTGGTCTGTTTTGGTTGGCTCAGGCCCACAGACGCTGCTTAGCTGACAGCAGTATACCTCTTCCCCAGTTTCATACTTCCAAAGTCTTAGAGTGCAATCCTGGATAGATTGAAGCGAATACAAGTTGATGACTAACAGTTCCTCAGGCAAAGAGTGGCCACTTGTGGCCTACAGCTAAATTCTATTTCCCTGAAGTTTTTCCCACAGAAGTTCCTAAGTAGTCACTTAGCTGAGACCTCAAATTGCAGATAAAGCATTTTAATTAACATAATTCCCCCCCCCCCCCCCTTCCCTCCTCCATAATTCTAAATTATTTAGTCATGATAACTTTAATTCTCCCTTTGAAGTGGAAATTGGGAACCTCTAAGACTGGATTTCAAGTCTGTTTGTCTGAAATAGCACAGCAATACATGTGATCAGCATTTTAATAACAATTCTTTCAGGTTGCCCTTCTCCACACCTACTCTTGTCATCACCCAACTTCTCATCTGATTCAGTAACCTCCTGGAGAAAAACTGAACACCTCTCTTCAGTGACCGTTCTTCCAGAGAATTTGCAAAGCATGAAATACAGTCACACAATGCTGACAGTGGAGTTACTTAAACAGAAAGAGTGGCAAAAGACAGGAGTCTTAGGGAAACAAGAGCAGGAGTTGAAACCTAATGCTAAGAATTGCTACAATCTTCAACGCTATTTTTTTCCTCTTCAGTTTTGGTAGTCTCAGATACGAATAATGCTGCTTCCCTTAATGCAGATTAGCTTCATCTACACACTTTCTACAGGTCTGGTGTGACAACAGAATCCCATCAATTTAAGATACAAAATGGCAGGGAGTTAAAATTCTTCTTCAGTTGTCATCTGAGCACTGTGTCATACTGCACCGCAGTATCTACTCAACATACACTAAATGTATTTATGAGGACATATAGAAGAGGACAACTCAGAGCATGTCTCACACGGGGAAGTGGGAGGGTGAAGAGGGAACAGTTTTCTCATCTCAGAAGCTCTAAGAAAATCTGGGATTCTAAGGCCATTAATTCTCAAGACACTCATTACCACGGCAGGCTGACATAATACTCATTTGCTTCAAAGTTATTTAAATAGTGCAACAATTAAAATTTGTCAGTGCTCCAAAGCAAGAGTTAATGATGAAGAAATACTGAGGGCTTTGCAATTTCTCCATCCCAAAGATCTTAATAGGAAGCTAGCTTTGCTATAAACATTGTAAATGGCTCTCACAGTCCAGCAATAGAATGGCTTAACATGAACAGAAAGCTGAGAAAGGGAGGAAAAGGGAGAGAGGACAACCAAGAAAGATTATTCCAAGTGGCCCAGGAGACCCAGAGGAAAACACAAGCAGACAATGATTTTAAAGTCTAAATTTTCAAGAAAAAAAAACTTCTTGGAGGAAACTGCAATACATACCCCAGAAGCTGACAACAGAAGATCGGGATAGTTGGGTACTACAAATATTCTGCTTACAAACCTAAAGGGAAAGAAGTCAAATATTGAACTCTCTCTTCCGTAATACTCTGGTCTTTTAACACATGCTAAGAGAAACACCAATTTCAAAGAGAATCTATGAAAAAAATAACAGATTCTCCAAATAAAGCCAGTTGAGAAAAAAGGTATGCCTACAGTACTTAGTACATTATATGCATTATACAAACTTCATATTTAACAGCAGTATTTTTCCACCTGCTCTCAGCACATTCCTCTAACTTCTTCCCAGCTGAGAGCATTACTATGAAGACCAAAAAGAATGCCAGTGTAGACAGATTTACTCAGGTAGCTCATTCCCTTCCCTCAATCCATGCTGCCCACTAAAACCTCTTATCAGCAGATGCTTTTAATACACTTCAACAGCGATGACTCAGCTTTCATCTACAACATCTCTCCCATCACAGCTGGAGATCATTCAAAACCAACCTTTACAATGCTTTGAAACAAGCCCGTGACAATTTACCACCAGTGTCTACACTCAGCCAGAAACCTTGTTTTCCAGAAGTATTTAATATTTAGTATTTAATAGACAAGTATTTAATATTTAGTATTTAAAATATTTAGTATTTAATAGACAAGTCTACCTTGACTTGTCTCTGGTGGGCAACAAGAACCTGAACTTCAGCAACATAAAATGCAATGCCTTGAGTGGGACTGTCGTGCTTTTGAAAATAGGCACAAATTTAAGGCTATTAAAACAAGAAGGAAAAGAAAAAGAAAAAAGAGGGAAGAGATCTGGTTACTGTAATGACAAACTTCCATGACAAAGTAGTGACAGCAGGTGCATGAAGGTGTAATAGAACTTGAATCACCATGCTGCCCTCCAAAAGAAAAACCAGGACCATGAAACAAGACGCATGAATTATATCTGCTTTCTGCAGTCCTTTGCTTATTCTTTCCTTAGAAACAGAATTTTTGCATATATTTCAAGCAATTTACATTAAGTGCCTTTCCTCCATACAGCCATTAGTGAACTCTCTGCACTGGCACAATAACCCCAGTTTAAAAGTGCCTTCCGGAGCATCAGGTTCTATTCATTAGGAAGTACAACTGTGTACATAGCAGGTGGAAAGCACAGATATGGCTGTGTAAATATGCTATAGAAATTACCTGATATCAAAGACTACACTTTGACATGTGTAGTTTGGAGGTTTCATACTATTCAGGGTCAATGTAGGTTAGATTATCAAATTGTGTTATAAAAATCAGACAGGCACTCCAAATTAAAGCATCCTAAATGCTCTGTTAAAATACTCAGCTGAGTAAGTTCAGATAGGTTGTTCCTATATCTCAAGTTCCGCAGTCACACTGTCTTACTCTAACTCTTGCTCCCAATACAGCAAGCTGACTGCACCATGTTGGGTCACCTTAAGAAAGAACGTGCCTGGAAGGCTGTAGTTATCTTCAATTAAGTCCACAGCCAAAGAGAATTAAGCATGTTCTGTGATCTGTGTGGGATGACATCTCCTTTGTTACCCTATCACTATGGACTTCAAAATGTATCAGTGGCTAAGGAAAATAAAATGCTAAGATCACAAAATCACCAAGGCTGGAAAAGACCTCCAAGATCATGCAGTCCAACCATTCACCTATCACCAATATTTCCCCAATAAACCAGGTTGCTTAGTACTATATCTAAATGTTTCTTCAACACCTTCAGGGCCAGTGACTCAACCACCTCCCTGAGCAAGTACATATCATAGAACCATAGAATCATAGAATTACCCAGGTTGGAAAAGACCTCAAAGATCATCAAGTCCAACTGCAGCCTAACCACAGTACCCTAACTCTAAAAACCCTCTGCTAAATCATATCCCTGAGCACCAAATCCAAACAGCTCTTAAACACATCCAGGGATGGCAATTCAACCATATCCCTCAACAACAGGAAAAAAAAAAAACCTCTCTGAAAGCCCACAAAACTATGCAAAGATGGAAGGCAAACTGAAAATAGCACAGACATTTTACAAAGCAAAACAAAGATTTGGGAATCTTTTAAAGTCTGTTTGAGTCTTCTTAATGAGAGAAGAACTACTAAGAAGAGCAGGTACAGTCTCTCCTGCAGGCTAGTATTGCTATACCAGCTAGAAAACATCCCTTATTGGTCTCCTAGTGGGTCACATTTTAGATCATGACAGCATCCTCCTATAAGGATATCCCTCAGGACACATCTACATATCCTTCTATCTGTCTAAATGTTCTTACTCACGGCAATAGAACGTTTTCAAGAAAAACACCAAGTCCCTTTTCTCAGCTACAAGAAAGACCAGACAACTACATTAACAAGCGTGATTCCAGGGTTCTGTTTTACAGGACTGCTTTATAGTCTCTAGCTCACTGTAGTCCAATGTTTAATGAAAGAATGCACTATCCTTCCCATCAATACAGCTGCATTTTAAACACAAAAAAAACCCCACCACAACTTGTATTACCACAGACCTTTCAAGTCCAATCTCCTAAGATGCCATTAGATGAATATCTGTTCAAACAAGACACTCCCTTCCTAAGACTAAGACTGTTTAAAGCTAACAGTCTGGACCTGGCTGACAGTATAATTTGGGCAGACAAACACTTCATCCATTGAGGCACACTGAAGAACTGTGCACAATGAACTTACTCTTCATGTCCCAGGCAGTAAGATACAATGTTGTAAGGAGCCTTAGTCAAACTGACTCTGATCTTCTCATCTCTATCTGCAGTCAGGATATACCGGTCATCCGGACTCAGTGCCTGTAAGGTAAAGTGTCAGTTTCAGTATCCAATAGTCCAATGTTTTTTTTTTTAAACACACTTTTCCCAACCAGTGAAAGACAGAAGCAGTAGACTACCTCATTTTCTTGACGCTGAATTGCAAGTGCAAGCATTAAGCCACACATTTTCAACTACAATTGATACATAAATCTTTGTGACAGCAACTTGCTTGCTTGCTAAGACAAGTAGCACAGACTAAGTCCAGTAAAACCCACTGAAGTGAAAGCCCTACAGCACAAGTTCCACTGCATCTTCAAAAGCAAGAAACTTATCACACTGAAGAGCTAAACTGACATGACAAACTGGGTGAATTCCCTTACGTTCTCCATCTCCAAGTCTTCTGTGACTGTAACACAAAGAATTTTTGAAGAGTCATATATCCAGATAGATAAACCCACACGCCTGCTTCCTTTCCAAAATCACCATTCAGACAAACTCAGCAGGAAGAATTTCAGACCATGTATGTTATCTATAGCTAAGGAAAGCTGATGCTCTTTGGCAAAAAAAAAAAACTATCTAAAACTGGGAGAAGAACAACAATGAAAGACCTGAATACAAATTCTAGCACTTGAGCGGGCAGGCAATAGGACCTGATGAACTTTGTAGTTCCCTTCCAATTAAACCGTTTGACTATATTCTGAGAAAGAATGTGAGTTTGCACACCAAGTACACAGAGGCACACGCTTACCGCATCCAGTAGCATGGACAAGTGGCCCAGTTCAAATTTGCCTTCTGCTTGTGGTTCTGTTATTGAATACGAATAGACATCACCAGATTTGTCTGCCACCAGAATCTTATCCTCTGCAGCTGTAATAACGAGCGAAGTGCATCTCCTGTTCACAGATCTGAAAGAAAAAGTTGCACTTCAAAGAAAGTCTACTGGATTTTCTTGCATTCTCTGTAAGACAAATCCAACCTAGGCAAGTGGAAAAGAGAAAGAAAGGTAGAAGCTATTAGCTCCTACTTTGCAACAACACATTAAAAACTGCGTTGAAGTCATTTATCCAGTAGTATCGTAAGTATCATAAGACTGCAGACAATGGGGATCGTAGGAAGTGGACATTTCTATTCACATACATGAAGCCCAGCGACCTCTAGAGGCAAAAGAACAACATACTACACTTCCAAAATACCAATGAAAGTTCTAGTATTCTTATTGACTGTGTAAAAGAACAGCATATCCCATAGGGCATGAACGCATACTAACACACTGCAGCACATTTTCAAAATAGGATACCTTTCCATCAAGGAAATCTTATTTCAAGTTTGGCTGTACTGCTTTTGATCTTAGATTCAGAACCTTCTTGTCTGATAGAAGCTTATTTATTACAAAAGCTAGCACTGTTAGAAACCCTTAATACAGCTTGCCATAAAAACTGCCACAAGTTACATAACTCAGCTTTGGCAATCTATTTTTCCACACAGAGATCCTTTTGACTCTATTTCCAGTTTCCTAACAGGAGGTAGGAACATCACAAAATTTCCATCTGCGATCTAAGCTGACATTCTGGTTGAAAACTAAAATGCCCAACAATTATCCAGTGGCATCTTACAGGCAGAACAGGACAGGACGGCAAGAAATAGAGAATACAGAGTGAACAGAATTTGTTGTTTCTGATTTTATCAGCAATTACTCACTACACCACTGATTGACCCGCCAAAGGCCCATCATGTATATCCCTCACATGCAGACAAGCTGAGTCAGAGCTTGTTTAGTTTTTGCACTTGTCAAGATCACCAGAAGCAGAATCCTAACACAGTGAGTTACCTCCTCAGGAAGTCCTTCCCAGACCCCTTTTTTACAGAGGATAGTCATAAGCAGCAATGAAAAACTTGTAACTGGAGGACCTCTGGTGGACAGCTACAGTTAGTTTTCAGAAGAGAACTGTACGACAGACTGAAAACACAGCAGTATGGCTACAGATACACTTTTAAGACAGAGCTCACAAACTCCCTAGCAAACCTTCTCCAATCAACAGAACCCGACAGCATGTTCACTAAACTACTCACTGTCACTCTTAAAGGCCCAACCTTAGCACTCTCCAGGAGAAGGTAAAGTTCCAGTTCTTAAAGATGCAAATATTGTCTTTTGGAATAAACAAAATGATTACCCTTTTCCCAGCCAACAACATAAACGTCTGCATTTCCACTCTTGGTGTGGGATGCACCACACACCACCTCTTGATATGTATCTTTTAATTCCCAAAAACATTAAATTTAAGTACTAGGGGGAAAAAACAAAGGAGGAAGCTTAGCAACAAGAAATGGCTGCACCACAAGTCCTATTATATTATAACTCTGTATTAATCATCCATAGCTCTTTTACAAAGAGAAAGGTAAAATCCTGCTTCCTTACCTGATGCTAACGCACTCCCAAGAGGGCTTAGTCCGAAACAGAATCAGGTGTTTGTTGTCATCTGTCAAGACAAAATAATCTCCTGATGGGGAGAAGGCAAAAGCTAGGATGTTATCGCTTCCTTTGTCTGCTGGTTGTCCATCCTGTCTAATAGAGAAAAGGGAAAAGTAAAAAAAGAGATTCACAACCTGAAACACAGCAAGTGAAGTTCTTCAGAGAATGTTGTTCTCACACCACCAGCAAGGAGGAATACACAGAACAAAGTACAATGCTAGAAGTTGTGTTTGAGCTTGAAACGCTAAGCTAATTTGAATGTTAAAGCAAAGCTATAGGGACTCTCCTTGCCCACAAAATCTTTTCAAAGATGTTTTCAGGTGTGTTTCAGATACACAATGGCCTAATTTAGTACTTCACAATGTTAATTAAAAACAAACAAAACAGAACAACAACTTTCATATGCCACTGCTAATATTCTACACGAAGACCCACAGCAGCACATCACACAAATAACAGAATAACTCAGTTCAGAAGTGTACTACAATTCAAGTCAAATTAGAGCAAGCTGCTCAGATTATGTGTAGTGAAATCTCAATTATCTCTAAGAATGAGACTCTGCAACCTCTCTGTGTCCTGTCAAAAAGTTTAAGCAGTGAAAAAGCTTTCCCCTTGTGCCTTGTCCTGACCTTCTGCACAGACACAACAAGCTCATCTTCTTTATACTCTCCACTAAGATAATAATAATAAATAAGATAAACCCTTCTTCTCAACTCAAGAGGTTAGAATTCAAACATCCAGGAATAAATGTACAGCTTTTCAGACGTCTCAACTTCATGATCAAGGACAGCGCACAGAGATGACAGGTGCAGTGACTAAACCCTGCATCAGTATCACCATGTGAGAAATTATTCTTTATTCAAACTAATCAGTACAAACAAGACACAGAACTTCGGTGCACTCAAATTAAGACAGGAATCCTGTTTTCCATACTGCTTACTTCTAGATGGTGCACAGTATAGGGACCTCCACAGAAGTTCATAAGAAGAGCACTCAAGCAAAGTGTATGGTTACAGACAGTAATTTATTTAATACTTGGAGCATTTTTTTAAAATATTTAATGACTTTTACAATCTGGAGGCAAGTTTTACATATCTTTTTTCTCTGTGGTAGGAAAGAAAAAGCACAAGCAGGAGGAAACTGATATAAGGCCCAAGGCTTCAACATTCTCTGCTTTAAAACTATTAGGGTTCATGCTTGCAGATCTTGTAAACTTTTAAGGGAATAAAGGGAAAACTGGTTATGGATATAACAATGGCAAGTAGTTGAATTTAAATTAAGAAAAAGACCTTCTCATTTGTTTGAGATCTCCTAACTTACAGAACAGACTCAAAGGAAGTGATGTGTGCAGCAATAGAACAAGGGGCAACAGGCAGCAATTGGAACACGGAAGTCTCCTACTAACACAAGGAAGCACTTCTTTACTGTTAGGGAGACACAACACTGGAACAAGCTGCCCAGAGAGGTTGCGGAGTCTTCTCTGGAGATATTCAAGACCCGTCTGGATGTTTTTCTGTGTGACCTACTGTATGGAACCTGCTTTCAGTAGGGGGAAGTTGGACTGGATGATCTCTAGAAGTCCCTTCCAAACCCTGCAGTTCTGTGATTCTGTGAAGACTGTACCCATTTGTTTGGCTTTTGTTTTGTCTTGCTTTCCTTTCTTAGTTCCTCTAATAAAAGATGTAGTGTTTTTTTCTGAGATGAAACTAAAAAACACATATACATTGACATATATCACAGAATCGCAGGGGTTGGAAGGGACCTCAAAAGATCACTGAGTCCAACCCCCTGCAAAAGCAGGTACCCTACAACAGGTCACACAGGTGGGTGTCCAGAAGAGTCTTGAATATCTCCATAGAAGGAGACTCCATGACCTCCATGGGCAGCCTGTTCCAGTGCTCCATCATCCTTACCATACAGACATCCTTGCATGTGTTAGTTCTGAACTATGTTGAAGTTTTAGGCCATTACGCCTTCTCCTATTGCTATACACCACTGAGAAGAGCCTGGCCCCATCCATTTGCCTTCCAGTGCCCTCTAGATATTTATAAACATTTATCAGATCCCCTCTCAATTTTCTTCTCCCCAGGATGTGCAGATGCAGGTTACTCAGCCTATCCTCATAAAGAAGATGCTCTAGGCCTTTCACCATTTTTGTGGCTCTCCACTGGACTCCTCCTTGATACGGTATGCTAAATGAGGCCTCACCAGAAAAGAATAGAGGGGGAGTAACACCTCCCTCGACCTGCTGGCCATGCTCTTTTAATGTGCCCCTTGATATTACTGGCCTTCTTGGCCACAAAATCACACTGCTGGCTCATGACCAACCCACTGAATCCCAGAATATCCATGTCCTTCTCTGCTGAGCTCCTCTCCAGATGATCATCCTCTAACCTGTACCGATGCATGCAGGCGCAAGTCTACGTATCCATCGGGGTTAGCAATGCGCATCTGGCCATCACCTCTTCAAGGAGCAATCTCATGGGTTTATTACTTTGACAGCCACATAATCTCAGGGTCAGATACACCGTCAAGGAAAACACCGTATATCTACACTTATTTTCTCACCCTTTATTTCCTAAGGCCTTCTTTTCCACATTGGCACAGTCATACACAAAGAGAGCATCATCCCTGCAAATAAGGAAAAACAACAGAATAAAGCCGCTAGAACTGGAACAAACGTGACTTTAAACACAGGACGTTCTTTCAGAACATCTTTTGCCATTATAAGCCAAATTGATCCCTGTCCACTGTGGGCAGGGCTGCCCCCCACCAGCTCAGGCTGCCCAGGGCCCCATCCAACCTGGCCTTGAGTGCCTGTACGGATGGGGCACCACAGATCTCTGGGCATCTGTGCCAGCGCCTCACCTCCCTCAGAGGGAAGAACAGGGAAGAATTCCTTCCTTATAACTAAGCTAAATCTCCCCTTTTCTCTCTCTGTTTAAAGCCGCTCCCCCTCTTCCTGTCACTACACTCGGAAAGTCCCTTCCCAAGGAGCCAAGCCGGAGGGCAGCCCCAACCCACCCCGGCACGCACTGACCTGTGCTCCCCTCTCGGCGCCGCCAGCAGCCGGCTCCCACCTCCGACGGCCATCAGCGTTCCCTTGAGCGCTAACGCCGGGCCGGGCCCGGGGCTGCGTCCCCATCCGCCCTCCATTCCCCGTCCCACGTGCGAGAGAGGACGCAGAGTATAGACGTCACGACAGGCGAGACGATGATGACGCAATGGAACAGAGCAATGCGATAAAAACAAATAAATACATACATAAATAAATAAAGGATCGCTGGGAGGGAAGGAAAAAAAAAAAAAAAAAAAAAAAAAGGGAAAAAAAAAAAAAAGCCAAACAGAAGGTATTGCTGATAGAGGGCAGCACGGGGCTTAAGGAGGAGGACGACAAAATGGCGGCGCCCTCACTGTTGTGGTGTGGGCGGGCGGCTGTCCGCAAGGTGGGGGTCTTACAGCTCTCCCAGCTCCAAAGAACTTCGGCCCGGGACCTCTTCGAGGCACGGAGCGGCCGCTCTGGCCGCTCCGTGCCTCGGAGAGGCCCCGGGCTAATGGCTGAGAGCTTAATGTCTGTGTATTTCAGGCGGTGCGGCCGGAGGCCTGGGGGTTCCGAGGGGCGACGCTGTGCACCCGGCCTGGAGGCTCCGGGACGCCGCCGGTGACCAGTAAGATACTTCAAAGTTGATTTTCCTAGAGCTTTTTGATTTCAGAAGGTGCCAGGAGACCTGCCTACCACTGTCGACCACCTGCTTTTCCTGCATATGATTATGCTTAGTTTATGTATGGGATGTAGCTATCTCTTTCAGGTTCTAGTTACACCAGGGTGTGCACATTTTGATTAAAGTATTTTTCCAGCAACACTTCCTCGTAATGCTGAAGTTCAATGCTATCTGCTTTCTTAATTTCTTAAGACATCTTAGTACTAATACTTAAGCTTTTTCTTAGGCTTTGCTGGTATGTCTTTCCTATGGGCATTCTTGAGTTCTTCCCCAGCAGTTCTTTGAAGACTTCTTTAGCCTTGAGGGATGCTTTCTTAAATATTGGATTATTCAGGCTGCTGTGTTTCGCTGTCAGTCTGGACAGGGAGTCAGATGTCCTTCAAATGTGATTGCCAGTTCTCTTGCTTCCCCCATCTGCTTTCCCCACCCTGTACCTTTAGTCCAGCAAAGTTACATGTCTGATATTCTCTGAAAGTATTACCCAAATAGTAAACTGATAGTATATTCTGTATTATTTGCATCTATTTTAAGAGCTCTGTTTTTCTGTTTTCGGCTTTTAATTAGATGTATCTGTCTCTTCCGTGATATTTTTATCTCAATGTTGTTAAAGGCTTGCTTCTATTCAGAGCTACTTACAGTAACTACTTAAGTCATCCAATGTATTACTGTAGAGCATTAGTAAGGGGAAGAAAACTGCAGTCTGTGTTACAGTCTGGTGAAGAAGGTCTGGGCTTCCAAACCATGCAGATATATCTGCAAAAAAGGTGTGGAAATCAGTTGAACTGCACTGCAGGTTGGGGGGAAAAAAAAGTGCAGCTTGTATGGATGGAATGGACTTTCCTGTAGCAAATAACAGTAGTGAATTGTCTTTTTAATGTGCTTTCAGTCCTTTTTGGCCTCCTGTTTTCTCTAATGAAAATTGTATTTGCTGTTGATCTGCTTCTGGAGCCTCTGTGAGGGAGAAGATAGACAGACAGGCTCAAAAGCATCAAGAAGCTTTCTAAGGTTTTTTTTAATGAAGAGATATCAAACTAAAATGGGAAGTGGAGATAGGAAAAATAGCATTAAACTGAGATCCAGTTCAGTTGGTAGATCATGCAGTCCTATGAACTAGTAATGCTTTCATGCGTGGCCTGAGTAATCTCTTGCACTAGTACTAGTTCCTTGAGAGTCATCCCTTGCTACCGCTTAAAAGATAGTGTTAGACAACCTCTTGGAATAGTTAGATCTGTTTGCTATGTCTTCTGCTCTGCTATCCTGCTTCTGGACAAATATTTGAAGATTTCTGCTGACAAGCTGTCTGAATGTTCACCAGAGATTAGGAGGTGTTTGTAACCATCTCCAGTGATGCAGAATTGACGCACAGAAAGAAACCAACTCTTGCAAGGAACAAAAGATGTTTCAGCATCGCAGCAGCAGAAACTGTTCAGTGCTAACTAGCGCTCTAGTTTCTGTAGCTTGAAATGCCTTAGAGCTTTCTGCTTCATGTCTGTGTTCCCTTTAATCACTTTGTCATTTGCTTTTTTTACTAGACTGTGCCGGAAAGTTAAAATTAAATGGCTAACATCACTCATTAACTGGGATGTATGTATAACGATGGTAATTGTCTTTGTGCCATTCCCTTTATGTAGTGGCACCACAGGGAGGCACCAAGATACTAGCCACCAAGGCAACAGTTGAATTTCCTAACTCTCACCCAGTATCTGCAAAAGAAGGTGGGAGCACACTGAATACTAATCCAAAGGAAGCTTCAAAACCTGATGAGGATCTGAGAACGTTGATGTCAAGAAAAACTGTGGTTGCATTTCCTCAACGAGTGATTGTTTCTTCCCTTGAGGAGGCAAGACTCCATAAAATCGCAAAAGGAGGAGGCATAAGGAAAGAACTAGCTGAAGAGGAAACTTCATCTTCATCCAGCTCAGATTCGGATTCCAGCTCAGATTCTGAAGAAGAAAACGATGATGGTGATGAGTCAGGAGTTTCCATTAAAACCAGAGTGGAATTTCCTAGGCGAGATTGTGTCTTTTCTGAGAACACACTGATAAAGAGATCACAGCTGCCAAAAGATGGCTTGCCTCAGAAAGATCACAAAGCATATGTAGCTAAGAAGAAGCCAAGCAAAACGGAAACTGATGTACCTGCTGTCAAGCAGGTTGCATTTTCTAAAGCATCAGTCAGTCATGAAACATTAAAATCCAAAGCAAGAGCCCTGAACACAAAATCAACTCCTAAAAAAGCAGATCGGCAGAAGCTGGTCTTAGAACCACACTTAAATAAAACCCAAGACTTGACAGATGCCACTCTGAAATCTCATTATTTGGAGGAAAAGTCCCTGGGAGCCCACCCAGCATCTACTCAGCTGAAAGTTCCATCAGCGACTCAGGAGGACAAAAAGCAAAACCTGATATCCAGAAGGGAAGGAAAAAAAGCAAAGGAGACACAGAAATCAGCAGCGGTAGAGGTAGCTCCTCCTATACTAGAAGAGGAGATTTCTGAAAGCACAGTGTTGGTGATGGGTACAAAGGAAGAGACTGTTCAGGAAGCAGGAATCCAAGCTGGAGAAAGCAGCTCCATAGATGGTACACCTTTCATTTGTTTGACCTATGGTATAGATTCTTCTGGGTTAGGGCGTGTTGTTTATATGTAGTTTCCAAGTCATCTCTCTGATTCTCTGATGGTTATACTGAAGCTAATGACGAAGCAGTGACTTTCCAGAAGATAAATTCTTGTTCACTGCTAGTTTTTATAAGAAGCTCTGTAGCACTCGGTTTCCAGTTAAGTTGTGAAAGGAAGCTGTCTGCCACTCGCTGTACGTCCAGTTTCATAAGCCAGTTGTTACTGATAAAAATGAAAACAAAATTATAAACAAAACGATAGGTTTTGTATGACAGAGCCCATTTTCCTTCTTTTTTTTTTTTTTTTCTCGGGAAGTTTAGGCAGCTTTCAAATTTCAGTAGACTTCAAGAAGTCATAGTGTGATACCAGAGAGATGCGTTGATTCTGAGATTGGTAGGTTTTAAGAAAGTCATGTTGAAGTAACATAGAGAAGAAAGTCATGTTGAAGTAACATAGAGTTGACCTCATAGCCTAGTTCTTGTTGAGAAACAGAGAGCAGGTGGTGGGTTTTTTTTGTCTGGTTGAGTTTTTTTGTTGCTGTTTTTTGTTAGTTTGTTTTTAGGAAAAAGCATCATGCACTCCTTAGCTATGCTTCCCTTTCCAGCTTAGCTTTCTTGGTTGCCTCCAGTCCTGTTAACTTTCCTACTGATTTCATTCTGTGTATTTCAATAGTAAATCCTCCTCTGTCGAGATCTTTTGTGACTTGCCATTCTTGATTTCGTACTTAGACAGCATACTATTCTTAAGACCATACTTTTGATTGCTTCGTTGAATTAAAAAACAAAAGCAAACTTGTTTGAAGCAGAAGCAGCATAATTATAAGGCTGTAATGATAGCATCCTTCCAATGATCCTTGAAGAAGAGGCCCTTGGGGGTCTTGGTGGATAGCAAGTTAAACATGAGCCAACAGTGTGCCCTTGTACCTAAGACCAACAGTATTCTAGGCTGTATTAGGATGAGTGTTGCCAACAGGTAGAGGGAGATGATTCTTTTCGCTCGTCGCTGGTTCAGCCACACCGTGAGTGCTGGGTTTCCAGTTCTGGGCTCCTTGGTACATGAGGCATGAAGAGATTCAAATATGAGTAGGAGAAGGAGGACTTGGTCCTGAAATGTGCTCACAATTCGTAGTGAAGATTACAGCACCTCATAGATCTGTTGAGACAGCTTTCACTACCCTGACACTGTAAATCCAGGGTAAGATTGAGCCTGTGTGACAAACTTTTCCTGTGGATGTATGTAACAGCCATGTCTCAGATCTCTTTTCCACATAGCCACACCAGCAAAACCTTTGGGGTAGACCTGGCTATTCTGAGAAAATCACTTTGCTTTTGAGCTCCTCTTGCTGGTGGTAGGGCTATGACAGCAGAGAATTTTCTCCTAGCTTTGTGCTGCGTCCCCACTAGAGGACACTGCTGCTGTGGCTGTGTGGGAGGCAGGGGCTAGGACAGGTGAATTAACGCACCTTTACAGATGGTGAAACATCTTTGGGTGTCAGGGAGTAGCAGAGTAAAACCTAACTACACTGTTCAGCAGCATTGCTGCTGTCTGCAGGGTATGTCCTCTCTTCTTTTTGTGACCTTCTTTGGAAACAGCTACTGCTGTTTATTGTTTACAGTTAATGATTCCTCTTGTAGTCTATAATTCTGTCCTGTTCCTGTATTCTTTCGCTCATCTGCAAAGTCTGCAGCAAGCATACAGGAGATGTAATAGTTTTAGTAGTTTCTAATGTAATAGTTTTTCTCATTGGAAACCTAGATGTTGAGCTGATATCATCCACTTGGTAGAACAGACATGCTATGCAGTCAGCAAAAAACTGCTGACTTCAGCTGCTCAATGAGAAGCAAAATAGTAGCATGGTAACACAGAAATATCCCTCTGATTCATTGCAGAAGGACATCCTGACAAATCCTTGCTCTTAAAGAGAGAAGGCATAGAAGAAGTCTGAAGTGCAAGGAGGATGAAGTCAGAGATAAATTTTTTCCTTGGAAAAGCCAAGTACAGTGTATTTGGGCAGGGAAAGTGAGACTCCATCTGCTTTTCTTCCTGAGCATCTGTCTCTTAATTTGGAACAACTGTCTCTTGCAGGTTGAATGTGCACTTCCCTACGCCTCCTTGTTCTTGGGGCTATTTGCAGCGAAGCCTATATCATCTGGCTTTTATATGTGTAGTGGTGCCTCCTGCGAGCTGTCTTAGTAGGAACTGAGCAGCAAGGAAAGGGGTATTTCTTTTCATAGGTTGTGTGTTGCTTTGCTGAACCCGGAGCTTACTGCATGGCATTTGATAAGCAAGCCATGCTAAATTTTATGTATACACACTCTTAAAGTAGTAGCGTTACATTGCAATAATTGTGTCATAATTAAAGGGAAATTCTGGTTCTCAATTGCTTGAGTTCTTGTATTTTTATTGTAGGCTGTTGCATTATAAAAAGAAGCCTAATATGGTCTAACATAAACCACTACATGCAAATTTATATGAGGAAGCTTTTCACTAGATTATGCTTAATGTCTTTCCTATTGCTATAACTCTGGGCATGTGAGAATAAATTAATATTGGAAATAAAGCTTTATTTCTTGTAATTTCCTTGGTTGTAAAATCAGCCCGTACCAGGATGCTTTTATGTAAATAGTACTGCCTAAATTTGCATAATATTTTAAAAGTGAAAGAATTAATGTTGGTTTTAATGTGAAGTGAAGAGTTCTGAACAACACCGTTAGATTGTTCTTTTAGGAAGAAGAGCTGATTACAAGTTTTGAAAGATTCTATCACAATTACTTTTTTTTCTGAAAGAAAGAAAATGTGTATCAAAACCTCTTAATATATTATTGTTTGTATAACCATATTTGAAATGAAACTGTGAAGATACCAATAATTCAGTCACTTTCCCCATGGAAAAAAATCAGTCTATAAAGTAGTTCTAAGAGCTGTATCTCTCAGTCTAACATGGCGATATATCATTTGCACTGCTTTTTTTTTACCTCTTCTGACTTGTTAAGAATGTCACCTACTGTTCTGGCTGAAGTGAGAACCACGGCGAGCCAGGAAGTGTAGGCATATGTCTTTAAAATACAAATAAGCTATTCTACCCAGTTCTCCCCCAGCATTAGGTGCTAGTTTGGATTTGAAAACCTGTGCTCTAATAGATGGCTTGTACAGATTCCTGTTCTCTTTTTGCATACTAATGTGCTTCTTTAGGATCAGACAAGGTACCTGCAAAACCTAAACTTATCCTTTTGTTAGAGTTGATGACTATTTAATTTAATTTTAATATTGCCTCGATCATCATAGAATCATAGAATGGCCTGGGTTGAAAAGAACCACAATGCTCATCTAGTTTCAATCCCCCTGCTATGTGCAGGGTTGCCAGCCACCAGACCAGGCTGCCCAGAGCCACATCCAGCCTGGCTCTGAATGCCTCCAGGGATGGGGCATCCACACTGTTCAAGTGTGTCACCACCCTCTTGATGAGGGATCTGAATGTTGCCTTCTCTTGTTGTATCCCTGTAGTCACCAGTTAATGTTTGTTTTCACAGAGGCTACGGCAGCTGCTCAGCCTGCTCCAGAAGAATTTGATAATTCTACCTACAAGAACCTCCAGCACCATGAATATAATATCTATACCTTCGTTGATTCCCTTGTGGATCTCACAAAATTCAGGCAGCCACAGCCATCGTCTGGAAGACCATCACCAAGACACTGAAAGAACTACAGTTAAATGCACAAGCAGAATGATAAATTCTTCTATTTAGCTCTCATGTATCATCTGTTATGAATCAATAAATGCATGATAGGTAATGCTTGAGCTTTTGAATAGTTTTTAGTTCTTGGAGTCCCTCACTTCCTGATTTTTATGATCAAGCTACAGGTCAATGAATCATCAGCAAATAAAAACAGGCTTTTTATCTCTCAGCATATATGCAGTGTAAAACTGTCATGACTTTTCCATGTCTCCAGAATTTTAATATTGACCACATAGTGTGTCAAGGGAAGTAATGGCTTCTGTGATGTGTCTGTTCAGTACGTGCTGTGATTTTCACATGGTTCTAGCGGGTATTGTTGGAGATGCTCAGGGCCAGCTTGGAAGGGGAGGGGACCTGGGCAGCCTGAGCTGGTAAGGGGGCAGCCCTGCCCATAGCAAAGGGGCTGGAGCTGGGTGGGCTTTAAGGTCCATTTTGACCCAAATGATTCTGTGATGTCCATAATGCAATGGGCTGTTTGCCTTGCACACAAATGTTTTCCAATTTAGAGGTTACACTTACTCTGGTTTTGGATAAAAAAATCATTGGCTGAAATGTAACCTGCTGTTCTGCTGAGTATGCTAGCGTCCAGGTTCTGCAGTAGTTAAAGCCATTTAATGTGTATGAAAACATCAGTGAGCAGCTACTACTGAATTATACCACACTGATTGAACTTTGAGAAGTAACACATTTCTACGAGTTATATTTGCATGCTATTTAAATGTGACCTAAGCCGCATTAAGGAAAAAAAACAAAACAGCTCCTATAATTATTTTTTTCACTGGGACTGTTTCTGTTCCCACTTTTTTTTGTACCACAATCAAAATGAATGTGGTTGTGTCCAGCTCCTCTCTCGCTCTGCAGAAAATGTGAGAAATGAAGCACTTCTCAATCTGTATTATCAGCAGTTACAGTTGGTCTCAGTGAATTTTGTATTTCCATCCTATTAGTAACAGTCTTCTACCCTCTGGGAAAACTTGCCTTGATGACCACCAGCTGTTGTGGGTTTGGTTCCATTTTGGTTTCTTGTTCATTTTGTTTTTCAGTGTTAATTGGTCTTTGTGCTGTTGTACTTGCAATAGCTGCGGTGTTCTCTATCACCTGTCTGTATTCTTTCAAGCATCAGAATATGCAAGATCAAAGGGAACGGGGAGTCAGCTTTAGTAGTTTGTCTGGATACTGGACACAAACCCCTGGGTGCAATTACTAGGACAGCTATTTTGCACTCTGAGTTGGCAAAAAATGTGGTAAGAAGGATCAAGAGGCCTACATCAATCTGCTGTTTAGATTTTTTAAGTCAGAAACCTTTGGCGAGCAATTTTATTGTCCTGTAAAAATTAAAAAGCATATTTCTGACTCTTAGCTATGAAATTCTACATCAGCAAACGCATAAATCCACACGCTTAGGAACAGAGAGCAGAAAGTCACTTTGAGCCACCAACGGTAGGTGCGCTGTAGTTGGGAAAGAAATTTGCTGCTAGCATTAAAAAGATGAATAAGGAAACGGGTCTTCAGAATGAGCTCTCGGACACTTCCCTTATTAAGTGCCCACTGGAGGGCCACTGTAAAGCTGCAGTGTTTTGTCGTTAGCTGAAACTCAGCATAGTATGCGGTTTAGTCTGTGCTGGTGCGTAAATGTGTTCCCAGTTGCTTATTTTACGATGAGGAGGCTGCAAGCTGTTGGAACCTAAGCAGTAGAAGTAAAAATTAAATGGTGAATTAAATGGTGTCCATTAATATGCTTATGTGTTTGCTAAGCCTGCTCACAGTGGCTGTCATCGTTAGCTGTTTGGAATCAGAATTACTCACCTAATGCACTTTTTATTTCTAAGGAGGGTTGAGTGCCTTGTGGGGTTATCTTCACACACCTCTGAAATCAAGCTGGAAAGTCAAGCAACTTCATAATTCTAGTACGTTTGGTATGTGTCTACAAGGAAACATACAAGTGAATCAGTCTGGGAAGGGAAGTAATGGAAGTAAAGGCACAACGCAGACTTTTTCCCACTGTTGTATCCCAGACTTCAAAGGAAAAGGCTTCATTTTTTGGTTGTTGACTGTTATCTGATGTTATTGTGTTTGAGTCATATGCTAACATTTAAATTTCAAGCAGGATGTGATACAATATGCTCGTACTCTGTGATGTTATGATGATGAATAACTGCCTTGCTCTGCTACGCACTTGTCAGATACAGTCAGGAAACTTGTTTTAAAGAATGCAGAGTCCGGGATACCAACATAATTCCTGGAAACACTCAAATGTGAAAGAAAGAAATCAAGTCACAGCTTGGGTTTTGTGAAAATCTGTTCTGTAGAACCAGCATAGAATTCAGAAGTGGGGTTTTCAGTAGGAGGTAGTGTGCCATTGTGGGAGTACATGAAAATATGGGAAGTGGGATTTGCTGATTTCTCATTAATGAAGGTGAAACTCTTGCTTCCTTTGTTGAAGGGAGTGGTTTTCAAACTTCAAGTCATTTGAAGCTTTTCTCATGTAGCAAATGAGTTCCTCGCCAACAAGACTGCTTTAAGTAGTTCCCTTGCATGTAGATCTTTCACAATGAAATTATGAACACAGACGTTTGTGGACAGCAGTTGAAAACTCTGAGTCTAAGGTCTAAAAGTAATGATGAAAGCATAGATTGTGCTGATTACTTGAAGTATTGCAAGGTCAAGATTCTTTTGGTCCTCGTAGTCCCTCATTTGGCAACCCTTCGTGATAACCAAGGCAATCCGCAGCACCATTTTGAAGATTTATCTTAAATTTGAGACATGAGACTTTTAACTGGAGGTCTTCCAAAGTACGTCCCTAGATTTCAACAATCCAAAAACATTCAGTGCATCTTGCTCTGCTTGCCTGTAAATTCATAAGCCATAAAAGATCTGCCTATAGTCTTTTCTCTATTGTCTAAGCTACTTGTACAATTATATTGTCTACTCTTACCTGAGGTTGGTACGTAGTTCTTCCTTTTCCTACTCAAGGAAATGGGAACACAAGAATACTGCCTATGTTGTCGGAGTCTGCTGAAGATCTGTAGCAGAGCAGGAATTCCCATCTTTTTGCTGATCAGTATCACACAGCTCACAAGTAGGCTCAGATGCGACTCTGTGACCTTGAGGTATTGGGGAAGAAGAATAGGGGAAGCAGCTCTAATTCATGAGTTGGCCCAATCAATGACTACTCCCTTACTGAAAGGGAGGAAGTAGAAAGTGTGCTCACAGTATCCTGAAGGACTGTAACATTAGAATAAAGGAAATTGTGGTTGGAAGCAACATCCTGAGACTGAGAGCCCTCTGCTCTGCAGCAGGTGCAAGAAGAGCAGGTTGTCCCAGGCCTTGTAAGGTTAAGTTTTGAGTATCACCAAGCATGGAGATCCCACAGTCTTTCAGTTCACCCCCAGCATTTCAACACCCTCACAATTCCAATGAACAAAGCAAAACAAAAGCCAAAAACCTTTACCTGCTACCGGACTGAAATGTTTGGGATTGTTACTCTCATACTTACTGCTCCTTCCCTACCACTTTAACTTCATCAAAGAAGGCAGTCAGCTTTGTCAGGTGCTATTTACTTCCTTAGGTAGATCTGTGCTGACTGTTCCCAGCGATCTTTTTGTCCTTCATAAACCTGGGCATAGGTCCTAGGAGGATTAGTTTTACACTGTTCCAATGAACTGAGGGAATGCTAAGCTGTAGTTTCCCAAGTGTTTTTTCTTGCCTTCATTAAGCAGGCTTGACGTCAGCCTTTTCCTCAGATGTCAGGAGCTTTACACTGTCCCCATGACTTCCCTAAGGTGGAAGAAATTGGCCTCAGAATGGCCCAGCTCCCTCCACACCCTTGAGTATCTTACCATGCACGGATAAATGTACCTTGATGCCTGCATGGTATCCTTAGTGTTCATCTCAGTGTAATACTGTTCCCAATCCGTTCTGCTTGACATCTTTGAGCTCCCTTAGAATTGTGGTTGGAAAAGACCACCAAGATCGCCAAGTCCTTACTGTTGTTTTTATTGCCTGCAAACACTGATTACATTTGGAAATTCATACCCACCTCTGGAAGTTTTGCTACATATGGCACATTCAGGATAGAAAACAATGTGTTTACACCTAGTTAGGGACAGACATAGGTTTAAATGTCAGTTCATAATAATAAAGTATCCCACAAGCTTTGGGTCAGTGTAAGGGGTCAGTAGATCAGCTCCCAACATTTATTTTGGGCTCTCCTGTGCTCTCAGCAATTGTTTTTAATGTGATTCAGTAAATCTGAAGCCTTGAAGAATGCAACCTGTAGGCTACACGTCAATTCCTAATGCTCGCAGAACCCACGCCAGGTATCTTACTGAAAAGTAATGCCTAAAATTCACAGCAGTGGTCTCTTTTTTTCTTTTCCAATCTGACATTCATTTCAAATGGCAGTATCCCTTTCCATGCATGGGGGAGATGGATATACTTTGTTTGTAAAATCAGTGATAGTGACTGTCCAGCACTGGAGAGGGAATGTGCAAAGCGCACCTCATACTGAGTAAATGCCAAGGGCTTGCATCAAAGAAGAGAGCAATAGTTGCTTTTTCCTGGAGGCTTGGAAACAGTCTTGAGAGAACCACCTCTTGGAGCTTTCATTTCTCATTTTCATGTGCTCTTTTATCCTCAAAACATCTCCTATGTTTAATTTAGTCTAATACTAGACTAAACCATTCTAATCTGTTGGTGCTTCCCCAACTCTCCCGGAGTGTCCTTAAAAAGGACATATATTCTGTTGTGTTAGGATGGGAAGAAACGTAAATAGAGCAGGAAAGAAATTCAGGATACAGAAAAGAAAAGGCTAATGTAGGAACTGAGGGCAAGGATGGTCTCTATGACTCAGGTGTTGGACTGGCTCTGGATTCATTTGTGAGGCCTCTGGCTGCCTGCATAGCCTTTGGCAAGTTGCACCATTTGTTGGGTTCTCAGCTTGGTTTTACAGGTGTGGAGTTAGTGGTCCCAGCTTTCTCTTTGTACCTCACATCTATTTACAGGGCAACTCAGACTGGAAACTAGTGAAAAATAAAGAAGACCTTTTTCTTGCATATTCTATGTCGAGCATGCATATTGTTTAAAAACCCTGAGCTAATTCAGGTCCTTCCGGGAGATGTGATAATTATTAACCCCACAACAAGAGTACATTTCAGATACTCTGCACAGAAATTCCAGCAAGTTTGAAATAGCATTCAGGCAATGGCAGGGCAGTTTAGATACAAAAAAAAATAACAACCAAAAAAAGGCTTTACAACTGTTCCAAATACAACTTCCTTATAGTGGAAGACTGTTAACAGACAGGAAAAATTGGGGAGGTATCCAAAACCAGCAATCCACCCTGGTGAGAAATCCAGCTGCTGGGAAGTGGAATGGTGCTGGAATTCATACCGGGTTGTTGTCTCTGGACACCAGTCAATGGCCT